>NW_017386001.1:519417-538380 GCF_000237925.1 Schistosoma mansoni
CGCGAGCTAAGTTGAGATATAACTGTCTTCTTGTGTGTCCCACTCACTCACACACACACACACACATAAATACAAACACATAGGTGTATATAAAGAGAGATATAGAGAAAAAGAGCGCGTGTGTGTGCGCGCGCGCGCGCGTGAAAAAAATAGATTTTTATGTGTGAATGTATATCTATGTATATATATATACACACACACATATACACACACACACACACACACACACACACACACACACACACACTCTCTCACTCTCACTCACTCACTCTCACACCAACACGCGAGAACAAAAGAGAGATAGAATCCTCGAGCAAGATATATCGATATATATATATATATATCCATATATATATATATATATATATATATATATATATATATATATATATATATATATATATACGGGCTTCAGAAATACTATCGAGGTTTATTTCATTCGTTCAGAATATCTTATTTTTGGTCAAGTTGAAGAATGAGAATCAGTGTAATCCAGGGGCCGAATTTCTTTCTATTCGGGATTTTTCATCTGGTTGCACTTGTATACCGATGTTGATGTTCAGAAACTGATCAACTAAAGTCTTTAACATCAACAAAATTTGATGCCAACACATGAGAGCAATACCACACTTTTTTTATTTCAAAACCTATCTTTTCTTGCACACCATGATGTTTCTTTCTTATTGTGTGTTGGTCTGTAATATGTACACGACCACAACTGACAAATCAAAGTGCTTTCTACACATCGGCCGCGAATCGATATCGTCGAGACCAATGTGGTGGAATTCAACCAAACAATACAAAATGAATTTAAACTTCACCCCATCGCACAAGCAAGTGGCTATTGGGACTCAGTGACCGAGTGGATAACGCGATGGCGTTTGAAGCGAGGGTACTGGGTTCGAGTCCCAGAGTGAACATCAACTCTGAGATGCGGTTACATCCAGCTGACGAGTCCTAAATAGGACGAAACGCGCATCCTGGATTCCACTGCTATCCACTATCCATCTCTGCTTAATCATAAAAAAATATTAAAAAATAAGTTATTGTTTAAATTCACTTGATATTGTTTGGTTGAATCTTCCCATTGACGTTTAGGACTGCAATTGATCAGTCTCTTATTGGCCATATATGCAAACTGTGCGTAATTGCCTTGATCTTTCTTTGCTTTTAAGATATTGTTCTTTGACTTGTGAATACAAATTATGTACATGTAAAAACTAGTAAATAATTGGGAAGGGATTCTACAGGATGACCAATTATTTATACATTTTTATGGTAGTTCAAGTAAATATTGCTTCCGAACCTAGATGAACCTCAACTAGATTAGATGAGAACTTTGTACTGTATGGAGACTTGATTAGGGTGAATCATTTTATTTCAATATACAAACTTATACAATACATTTATAAAATATGAAAACAATACATTAAATACACTATTTGGATATCTTCTTTGAGTCGTCTGATACAAACTCTATTGTTCTTCTGTTCCTGTTGTTATTTTGAGGACAATCGAATGTATTCGAACATAAATTTCTAGATCATCTTAGTAAAATCTGACAACAATACAGTAAATACTTCATTTGAAAAATGCCAATTAATTGTATCAAACTTGACTATTCTTTTTGCAAATATCAGTCAATCGTATCAGACTTCATTATTCTTTCGACTGTACACCAATCATTCTTTGTTCTCGTTCTCTTTTCTCTGATCTTCTTAACCTTCTGCCTCCAGATATTTCATTTTCGATTGATGATACATACTACTTATATCTATCGACATCAACAGTACACACCACACTATCTGATTGATAAAACTTTTAAAACTAATTGAGTATACTTTAAAATATAACTAGACAACATTTAAAAAGGGAAATATTACTGCTTCAAAGTAGTAGAATACATTTAAGAAAGGGTTCTATTGTTTATAAAGTTAGATAACCATGTAAATAGATAGAAGTCATAGAAGGATAACAAAAAGAGCTGTAACATTACTACTGGTACTACACGCATTATCAATAATCTAATATACAGAATTTTTAAATCCGACAACATTGTAAATATAACTTAATAAGGTGACCATGAATATACTTGACATTTTATGAAACCGGATATATATCCTTGCTAATTTAAACATATTTCATGTAGGTAAAGTGTTATTGAGAGGAATTACGCCTCAATGAGTTCAAATGAACATTGAAGTGTTTTGGATTTTTTGTTTTTGATGAAAAGATCAAAAGTGTAATGAAATTTTTCTAAATTAAATTAAAAAGATTATGTAAGCTCTTTTTAGAAAATCCAGAGTAAAAATGGTGTATTTTTTTGATGGGGTTATAAACTCATTGATAGAGAAAAACTAGTCTACTTGACTTATAATGTGGTGTGAGTTACTGATATGCACACAAGTGGTATATGGTGATGGTCAGACATAGAATAAATTCTGGCAGAAGATCGATAACGAACGAGCAGGAATGAAGCGCAATCGGTACGAAAATGCATGAACAATGAAATCAGAGAAGACGAACTGATAATTGCAGAAGGAACTGCTAAGATTGAGACAATCGATTGTTATTTTTCATAGTTGAAATCATGAGTCAATTGAAGCTAGACCATCATGGAAAACCTAGAAACACTGGACGGCCGGCTGACTCATGATTTCAACTACGAAAATACTGAACTCTCCACAAAACCCCTTCTGATTATAATCATATGCTCACTAGTGACTGACTTCAAGATACATGTCCTGGAGTTCTAGTGAGAAGCAGTGACCAGTGGAGTTTGACCACGTCTGTTGTGAGATATCAACTCACTGAAGACAATTGGTGAACAGTCGCTCAACTTGGTGGATTGGTTGAAGTTAGACATTAACACCATCGGATGCCGGTTCAGTGGTCTATCGGTTAAGTGCTCTGGCGGGAGACTGATTGGTCCTGGGTTCGAATCTCGCAAGGCGAGATCGTGGATGCGCACTGCTGAGGAGTCCCGTAATAGGAAGAAACGACCGTCCAGTGCTTTCAGGTTTTCCTTGATGGTCTAGCTTCAATTGACTCATGCTTTCAACTATGAAAATACTGAAATCTCCATAAAACTCCATCTGATGATTGTTATTTCGCAAATTCACTATTCATTGTAAGGTTATCAGAATTTAGTCAGATATTCTGTAAATTTTGTTTAAATACATTCGATTGTCCGCACCCGTGTTTAGTTCACTACAATAATCGTTAAAATGATTTGCTTTAAATATTGAAATATTTAAACATATCTGACTTCTTTTTATTGTAAGTTTTAATGAAATGATCAGATCTAGTTATGATTCTTCAATGATCAAGAAGGTAAACGTAGTACCTCGTTATGTATTAGACATGTTGTTCATCTTATAATACAATAACATGAATTTTAGTAACAATTCTAAGTTACCTTTGGTACTAAGAATGATACTTTTACTATTGAAAATCGATGGGTCCATGAAAAAGCTAAAAGATGTCGCAAACTAGGATAAAATAGCTGTTCAGAGCTCCCTGGCTTTCAATGGACATTTATTTAAGGTTATTCTATGATGTAAACTAACTACAATGAGAAAAACTGCAAAACTGTGAATATAATATTATTATTATTACTTAGACATTGAGAATACAAGTCCACTGAATGTGACAGGTAACCAGACATAACAAATCTTTTTATATGAACGATGCAATTAGTAACAGGAAAGCTGCTCTCTGGTTAGACGACTAAATAGTATTTATATTTTCTAAAGTCGTAAAGTTATGGCGAAGAAGATATTTGACACCGTTGTTTGCTGAAATTATTGATTCATGATGGGTTGGCTACGTTTAACAGCGCTTATTTATTAAAAATTACTTCTGAATCAAAAAATGGATTCGGATTAATAATGAATATATTTATATAATTGGCAAACTCTTATTTGTAGATTTCTTTAAACAGATTCATCATCCAATATTCTAATAAAAACTCTAAACTGTATAGCGAAATTATGAAAATCAGTCACCAATCGCTCTCATGAGTATTGACTATTTATTCAGAACTGATTATGTCTTCAAAATACCAACGTAAAAAGTTTAACACAAGTATTGAGCATTCTGAATTATAATAATATAAAAGAGAGTCTGACAAATTAGTCTTTTTTATATCACAATTAACGGTGGCTCTCAGCTTGATACTGATCAATGTTGAAAATCATTTTCAACGATTTCAGTAGGAATGGTATAATGATGCAAAATAACTATTTTTTTGTCTAATTGGATGGGCTTTTATTTTCTTTGGTTTATCATGTGAATTTGGTTAATGATATAATTTTGCAAAATCTTTTATTGAATATCTGATTCTAATAAATATGACAGTATTTCTATCCTGTCAATATATCTTTTCATTAGAAAACTGTGGATGGGATTTCACTTAGTCGGTAATGACAACAATCAACCAGTGACATTGTGGAGCTTAATGTTAATCACTGACATTCTTATTTTATATTGTAACCATTACAATATGTTATTCTAATTTCGAAAATAAACCATTGACAGGAATAAAAACATTTTAAAAATTTACCTACTCAATTATTATTTCAGTAGTTAAAATATAAGCACACTAATTTACCTAAATGTTAAATGGACAATTACCTATTCCAACCAGCCAAAATTGATTCACATACTGCCGCCTTAATTCAGCAGTGCGTATCCACAAAACCCCTTCTGATAATAATCAACATTTGCTCACAAGTGATTGGCTCCATGAGGTGTATCCCGGAGTTCTAGTGAGAAGCAGTGACCAATGGAGTTCAACCAGGTCTGTTGTGAGATAGTAACTCACTGAAGACATTGATGGATGTGTCGCTCAATTTCGTGGATCGGTTGAATTTATACATTAACACCGTTGGATGCTGGCTGTGGTCTAGAGGTTAAGCGCTCGCGCGCGAAACGGATAGGTCCTGGTTTCAAATCTCGTGAGGCGGGGTCGTTGGACGCACACTGTTGAGGAGTCTCAAAATAAGACGAAACGGCCGTGCAGTGTTTTCAGGTTTTCCATGGTGGTCTAGCTTCAATTGACTCATGATCTCAACTATTAAAATTACTATAATATCCACCCAACCTCTTCTGTAATATTATTGTTGAAAAATATAATAGTGAGAAAAATTCGAAGAAAATGATCATATAATGACAGCCAACTGATTATAAAATACAGTGTCACAAAGAGATAAATCACTATAAAATCACAGTCTAATGATGAAGTTTAAGTAATTGCTAAAATCTATGTGAGAAAAATAGGAAATTTATGATTTCTTTTTATCCAAGAAATAAGTGCCTGATATTATTCAGTAAGCTGTTATAGCGAGACTATAATTTACGAATGATCTGTGAGCGAATCCTAAGTGACCTTGGGAAATATTAACCAATCAGAGAACAGTTAGTATAGAGTAAAAGTATATTATACAAAACCAAAGAATTAAAGTGGATATACTTCCTTTTCACTGTTCAAAAACTTGTCAGTCTTAGAAAGGAGTTCAGAGATTCTTAAATCGTAATACATACTGTAGAGGAACTCATCCGTATGGCTCTATAATAGTTGACCTCTGAAGCCATGATAAGGTCACAAAAATTTTTTCCGCCCCGACTACATAGTTTCGGTATTGTTTGTGTGCACTCCAGTTGTTGGGTCCACAAAATTCTACTTGTGGATAAAGACACGATGGATATAACAAAATTTATATAGGCATCTGTACGCTCTCCAGTCACTCGTATATATTGTAGTACCTGGCTGCAACCAGTGTCACTGTTGCTTTTATTATCCATTTCGTAACAATTGTCATAATTTACCTTGGTCTGAATCTGGATTGAGAGAAAAAATCCTATTCTAGCAGACTTTTTCCTCCAACACATGTTACATCGAAAGAAAACATCATCACGGTAGCCTTCACAAGGCACACAAGCCAATTGATTACCGCAATCACAAATAAAGGAACTTCTAAGTTATCTTATTTGTTGTGGTCATTCAATTATTACGTTTTATCTAAAATCCTCCGTGAACGTTAGCATCAGGTATTGAAATCCTTCAGACGCTTCTGACTGCCATGTCCATAAATTATAGTCTCGCTGTTGTTATCATATCCAAAGACATGGTTGATTTAAATCCTAAATACATTGAAATAACTAGTTTGATAACAGAGTCAAATAAAATAATTTCCAATGTTTACCCAGTTTACAATAATTTTGAAAGAAATAAATCCTTCAATTTCACATAAGGCCTCTCATGCAATAAATATATATATATCTGAATGAACAGTTTACTTAATCTACTCAAAATTATTAACATCATATCAATGTTTAATAGGCATCATGCACTGCTCTTATGTATTTCACGTTTTTCTGAATTAAAAAAGACTTATTATCATTATACTTTTCAATTTTTATCTATAAATGGAGCATAGGTTTTCGTTTTTTTTCGTTTCCCAGGACAGAGTTGGATGGAGAATGCTGGTGAGCGGCCTATGCTCCTCCACGAGGAGTAACAGGCGTAAGTAAGTAAGTTTTTCGTTTGTGTCATAGTTCATTGTATAGATACATGTTGTTACTAGTAATTCTATTACCGTGTGTGTTGATTTCCATACAATCAAAATTAACTTCTTCCCTTGTTTCTGGATTATTTTATGAAACATCTACTAGTTATGTTGAAATTAGACTTCAGAATCTGAGTGGTATAATGAATTTGATGTATGTCCGTGAAGAAATCAACAATATTTTGATATACACTCAGAACCCGGTCACTATGTGTTACGTTCACAGTGACGACTTCCTAGATGTAACAGTTAACCTTTCAGTTATAACAGTGACAATCGAGTCAAGTTTCCAGTTATAACATTCGCACAGTTAGTGTTTAATTCATTGACAGTTATGTTATATGTAATTAAATACTTACTACTTATTTACTTGCTTAACCCTGTTACCTGTTTTAGGGTATAAGTCACCGACTAAGGATATAAAACCAACTCTATCCTGAGCTTCCCCTACCAGTTGTTATCACGTTCTATTTATCTTATTGGTGTCTCCTTTTGATTCCCAGTTTCATGTGGTCTGCCTCTTTTAGTTTTGTGTTGGGGCGATCCTGAAAATTTCTCGCAATAGACATGACAAGCTCAGGAAACATTAAGAACCATTTTATCCAATCAGCGTTTGATAAGAAGTTTTGAAAGAAATATCGCGAAAATGAAAAGTCACATGTAGAGTTTCTGATTGACTGATTATTACACTGCTACTATGTTAAGTAGAATTCCAGAATTTTCAGAAAAACCCAAGGACTTCTAAAATACTATAAAAACCCTATATTTTCTGTACATAAATGAACTTTTGAAGTAAAGTGCTTCTCGTATATTCTGCACCTTTTCTCTCGTGTTCAAGTCGCTGTGTAGTTATAGCTTGGAGGTTATGAGAATAGCTTAGGATCCAAGCATAGCATTCAATCAGCAAGACTTATCATTTTGTCTTGAGCATCATAAGCTAGATCTTACTTTGTCGTACAGTTATGATTATTTCCATAAACTATGTGCAGTCGATTTCCAGAGTCTTTTACTTAGTTTCCTTCTCAACTCATAGATGGTTTGTTTTGTCCTAGAGAAAGATATTTTCTACAAAAAAATCAAATCTTATCAACAATAGTGTTCAATATAAATTGATTTCAGTTAAGATATCATTGTAAACTGTCAAATTAAATTAGTTTTCACAAGAACCCATTCACATGATACAGTTGATAATAAGTTTTCCCCTAAATCCTAATGTATATCTAACTTATTTCTACTTTTAGTTAGTTGCGTATAGATCATAACACAATGAAAGAAGTAGAAAATTGGCAGAGTAATAAGAATAAATGTTTGTTTTCGCTGTTTCGTTTTTTAAAACAGATTTGATAATACACACAGTAATTGATCATTCTGACAAATCTTTAAACACAAATGATTTATTTTCATTATGTCAGTTGTTTACTCTGGAAGATATATATATAATAGCAAAAACAATAGGATGACATATGTGTTTCATTGTAATATCAATATCAAAATCCAAACGTTTTCTTTTTCACTTCAAATAATAACCAATTATCTCTTGATTGATCCTGCCCTCAAATGCTGTGGTACGACCGAGGGTGGTGTGAGTCAACTCTCTCTCTCTCTCGAAATACTCTCACACAGCCACTGTCAGGGAAGCCCTAATCACTGCCTTCTAGCGACATTACTGTTGTTTACGAAATTGAGAAGACGGAAAGCGAATGTCCGGCAGTTAATCGGGTTGGTGGGTACAGAGGATCCACTTAGGGAAGTTGCAAAACTCTGATTCCAAACCAATGTTGCACATGGGCTACAGTATCCTGAGGGAACAAATGGCGTATGAATCAATCGTTGGTCACCGGCTACCATAGGACTGCATCTCCTCACGATGCTCCACTGACTTGTGGATCAGATCTTTTGGTCAAAGGCTCCGGGTGTGGCCCCCTAAGAAAACCACCTGTTTTGGTTTGGGCACCGGAGTAATATCACAGCCCTCACACAAATCAAATGAGATTTGTGGGGCACATATGTATCTGGTGCTTCCTTGTACCAATATTTATGTGTTTAAATAAAATAATAAATAATAATTTCTACAACCTAGTAAATATAGATCATTTGTATTCTATTTTTGTTACTTTGTTTTTATTGTAAGAAATGAATATCAGAAATTAGTTTATAATATTGTAGGACTCATCTATTTAGTAATTAACTTGGTATTAAATATGCAAACATATTGATGATGGTTTTAATGAACTATTTCAAGAGTTTGATGGTTTCTTTGTATTGAAACAAAATCATTTAATCTCAAATAAATTGGTTTTAATTTGATTCATTGTATTGTAACAAGTGTACTGAATACAACGTTAAACAATAACAATTTATGATCAGAAAGAGGTTTTATGGAGATTGCAGTAATTCAATAGTTGTAATCATGAGTCGATAGAAGCTAGATCAACATAGAAAAGCTGAAGGTATTGGACAGCTGTTTCATCCCAGTACGGGACTCTTCAACAGTGTGCATCCATGATCCTGCTGGTGGGGTTCGAACCCAGGACCTTTTGACTTGCACGGGAACGCTCACCCTCTAGACCACTGAACCGGTATCCAACGATGTTAATGTCTAACTTTAACCAATCCAAGATATTGCACCACCATTTTTTATTGTCTTCAGTGAGTTAGTTTCTCTCAACAGACACGGTTGAACAGCATTTATCACGGCTTCTCACTAGAACTCCAGGAAATACCTCTTGAAACCAGTCACTAAAGAGTACTAGAATTTCCTCTGGTTAGTGTGACAATTAGAAAATCAATTTAATAATTCATAAGTAAGAAAAAATATTAAATAACTGCTTAATATTTCTCAGTATGGAAACTGACAAATGAGCCATAAAATTAACCGAAAATAATTATCCAATAAACATTGATTTCATCTGACCTTACAATTGGTATCGAATCAATCCTGAAAACTAACATGATGTTCCAGAACATTTCCTTAAAAGTATGAAATTTAATTAAATGCTTTACTTAAACAAAATCAATCGCTTGTTAACTTCCTGCTAATGAACTTTTGAACTCATCTCTTATTTATTCAAATTTGTATTCATTACATAAATAACTTGACTATCGTTGCTCATTTGATAGTTTCTCTCTGTTTCTCTCCCTTTCTGTGTTCGTTTTATTATGATTCACACAAATAAAGACAACTGAAATAATGAGATGGTATAGAACTTCCTCAAAATATAGTTCCATTCAA
This sequence comes from Schistosoma mansoni, assembly GCF_000237925.1. Classification (NCBI taxonomy): domain Eukaryota; kingdom Metazoa; phylum Platyhelminthes; class Trematoda; order Strigeidida; family Schistosomatidae; genus Schistosoma; species Schistosoma mansoni. The sequence goes on from NW_017386001.1 coordinate 529,219, forward strand.
AATGAATCTTATTATTTTTTCAAAAAAATTACATTCAAACATTAATATGTCTTACATACATACCTAAATAGCTCTGTTAGTCTTATGGTATAGGCTACCAATCAGTAATCTTCAACCACCTCCATACTGTGCCCCCCTTTCCAGTTTTTAACAAGTTCTACTCGTCGTTTTTATGCTTGTCCTTGGTTCCCGGTCCCATGTGTTCTTCATTCTACCTTTTTTTTCTTTTGTTCTCGGTTATTCCAAGTTAGGGTTAGCCTGTAATCCAGTTTAATATTTTCCATGAAGTGTGTCTTATCCATCACAAGATTCTTTTCTCAATCTCCTTCCCAGTCTGCACTTGATTTTACTTATGCCAGAGAAAAATATTGCTGGTCTCTGGTCAACAGATTTCAAGTGAATTCCATAGACACTTGTTTACAAATCCCATTACGTTGTGATGACGGTTGTGATAATTTTCCAAGTTTCAACTCCGTACATTGGAATAATCTTAACGTTGTGTTGGAAATTATGACTTTGATATTGGGTGACAGTTGTTTTTTAATTCTAGATATTATCTAGTTGTAAAAACTCGCCCTTGGTTCAGAGTCCATGCTTACACAACTGTATTGGATTTTCATTGTTCACCGGTGATGCTGTTGAGGTAAATAAAGGTTTCCATCTCCCCCTGGGCTTCGCCACCAAGTGTAGTTTGGTTTGTGTTCTCAGTATTATATCTTAGGATCTTCTTCCCTTGTAAATTGTTGAGGCTTACCACTGAGGAAGCCTCTGTCACACAGGCTGTCTTCCTCTTGATTTGTTGTTGTGTACGAGATGGAAGGGCTAATTCATCTGCAAAGTCGGAATCGTCTATCCTAAGGATCTATTATATTCGATGCCTTTCCTTAGCCCCGAAGGTCTACATAATCCAGTCAACAACCAAAAGAGAGAGAATAAGTGGGAATAAACAGTTCTGTCTGAAATCAGTCCTTACTTGGAATCCATTTACGCTTTGCCCTCCATGAACGACTTTACAATCCATTCCCTCACATAAGTTCAATACAATAGTAATGGCCTTTTCAAACGATCTATAATCTCAAATAAGATTCTTATACACTCTGTCTAATGGTTTCTCATAACCAAGGCAGCTGATATATATATTAGTGAGTTTTATTCAACTAATTGCTTAAAAACGATTCACAATATGAGATTTAGTCGATACGTGGTCTACACATTCGAAAGTCACTATATCACTAAACCTTTTATTCACTTCTAATGACACAACACTAGCATCTTCATATTAAGTTTCAGATATTCTCCATTATCACATAGCAAAACTAGAATACTACTTAATTATTAGATAATGTAAAGATTTCCAAGAAGTTTTCTTTCGTTTATATAAAACAAAGAAAAACAAACAAACAACAAAAGAACATAATATACCATATGTTCCACAGTAGTAGTAATCTCTTATTAGTCTACATGAGCATTTCCCATAATCTACTAATGGGATAGTATAAACAATAACTAAATTATTTTTATCATCTGTTATTTAATTTTTTTTTTAAGCTGACGACATTGTTAAAAAACAACTGAAGTTTTTTTAAAACATTCTATCAATGTTCAAATAATAGAATATCACACTTGACTTTTATTCGATTTTGTTTGTCTATTATCCATACTTCTGATGATACTTATCTGACCGATTAAGTAAATAAATAGTGATATATTCTTCTATAAATACTGAATGATAAAAGTATATAATTAATCGTAAGCAAAGATGGATAGTGACTAGCAGTGGAATCCAGGTCGCGCGTTTCGTCCTAATCAGGACACTTCAGCTGGATGTACCTACATCTCAGAGTTGATGTTCACTGTGGGACTCGAACCCAGTACCTTTCGCTTCACCCAGTGGATAATGAGGTGGTGTTTGAAGCGAACGGTACTAGATTCGAGTCCAAGAGTGAACATCAACTCTGAGATGCCGGTACATCCAGCTGAAGTGTCCTGAATAGGACGAAACGCGCGTCCTGGATTCCACTGCTAGCCAATATCCATCTTTGCCTGCAATGTTTGTGGATTAAGGCTATATCGAGGCAATACACACAGTATGCACATATGTCAATAAGAGACTGACCAGTAGCAATCCTAAACATCAGTGGAAAGATTCAAACAAACAATACTAAGTGAATTTTAAATAACTAATCATTCATTTCATACTGAAAATTACTGTTGTAATTATGATTATATAATGTATATAATGTATAACGACCGTCCAGTGCTTTCAGGTTTTCCATGATGGTCTAGCTTCAATTGATTCATGATCTCAGCCATATAACGTATATTGTTGATTACATGATACTTCTGGAAACTAAATGTTTTTAAATTCAATTTTAATACTGACTAGTTATTGATCAGTGATCAAATGTCATATTCATCTATTCCTTTGCTACTGATTGAGTTCTGTTGATTAATTTATCATGTGGCTACAGGTACCGTTGGCTGACGAATATCAAATAGCACGAAATCTATGCCGAGAAATTCTATTTAATTACATTAAATCACCTATCATCTCAAGTCACTACGATTGGTGGCCATAGTGCAACCTGTTCGATATAATCCGACCAGCACAGAAGGAGCTGATTGAGAAGAGGTCTTTCTTTTTTCAAGTTATCGTCCTAATTTCATGAACGCATTTTTTGATAAATTTGTTAGAAATGACTTGCTTATTATTATGATAACTACTGTGGTATGTGCTACTGATGTCGACAGATATAAGCAGTATGTGTCACCAATCGAAAAGGAAATGTCTGGCGGCAGAAAGTTAAGAAGATGGAAGAAGAAAAGAAAACAAGAACAGTGAACAATTGCTGTGGAAATAAAAGAACAGTAAAGTCTGATACGATTCATTGACATTTGCAAAGGAACAGTGAAGTTGGAGACAATTAATTGACATTTTGCAAATGAAGTATTTATTGTATCGTTGTCAGATTTTACTAAAATATTTTGTAAATTTATGTTCAGATATATTCGGTTGTCCCCAGTTGTATTCTCGTTCACTACATTTGGTGTCGCCGCCAACTGGGAAGGAGGAAGTGTGACGTTCTACGGATGCTGTTGAGGACCTAAAGCTGAACTGCTAGTTAGGGAGGTCTGATGTGTAGAGGTGACGTCGAGTGGAGTGTTCTGACGTGGTGGCGTTGCTATTGAGCCAGTTATAAATTCCGATTACATGTAATTCTAATACAATTAAAATGATTTTTCTTTCATTCCAGTTCTTTATTCTTTGTTGAAAAAATCTTAGAAAAACATAAAATTTTATTGGAATACTTCATTACAAAAATTTAATATGAATGAGCTGTGGAAAACATCAGAAAAACAATTATTTATGTAATCAATCTTTCCTAATAATCATTCCTCTTGACATTTTTATAAGGTTATTTTAAATGAATTCAAGTAGACTTTTTAGATAAAACAATCAATAGAATCTATATCCACTTACTAAATAACTACTCAAACAAAAAAGATTAAAAAATATTTACAAAAATGACAATATTGTGGTGTGGGTTACTTATATCCCTATAAGTAGTATATGGTGAGGGTCAGGCATAGAATGTATTTTCACAGAAGATCGATAAGGAAAGAATAAGAAGGAAGCGCAATCGTTATGAAAATGCATGAACAATGAAATCAGAGTAGATGGACTGATATCTACAGAAGGAACAGTTAAGATTAAGACAGTTGATTGTTATTTTGCAAATTAACTGTTTACTGTATGGTTATCAGATTTTGGGGAGATAGTTTGTAATTTGTGCTTAAATACATTCGATTTTCCCCACTCGTGTTTTGTTCACTACAATACTACTGATATTCATGTTGAGTGTTGAAAATCAGTTCAAAAAGCTGAAAATCTATAAAAAAAAGTAAACTTACAATTATACCTAGTTGATTTCAACAATTGTTGGCCTAGTTCAATGTTTATTTCTGTTTTGTAACTTTAATCATTTCATTTACCAGAGTTGGTAGTAACTATTTAATTAATTTTTTGTTTTTGTATTATGAATTACAACATAATAATACTATTTAAAGAGAGATGCATGGTGGATAGCAGTGGAGTTTAAGACGCGCGTTTCGTCCTATTTGGATGTACCTTCACCCTAAAGTGAACATCGACTTTGGGATTTATATGCTAATAAGAGACTGATCAACTGTAGCCATAAACGTCAAGAGGAGTATTCAAGCAACAAATCGAAGATGAATAAGAGTTGAAAGCAGTGTAAAAATTCCTATAGAATATTCAGAAACAAAGAATATTTGATCAGTGATACAGTGATAAATCTATTATCAAAGAGTAATTCAGTGTAATGATTCTTTTCTATTAATCATTGATATTCTCAAAACTTATAAGTATCTTGAATAGTATAAAGCTAACTGAAAAAGCTTAGGTATCTTGTTAATTATATCCCTAATATTCTATTGATATCATACCATGAAAACTTAATTCATTCCTTTTGTTCAATACAATCTAATCTGAACAGATCTCTGTTTAACAACATTTTTAATAATTGCTGAAACTCGGTCTATTCAAAGTTACACAGGAGAGATCTAAATATGAGAGACATCTGAATCAAAATAGAGTAGGTTTCATTTAGATGTCATAAGATACCATACAACTATAATAATTAGTTTTTATGTGAACACACAACACTATACATAATTATCAGAATGGGGTTATGGAGATTGCTAAGTTTTTGATTCAGATCATGAGTCGATCAATGTTAGACCAGTATAAAAAACCTGGAAGCACTGGATGACCATTTCATCCTACTGTGAGACTCCTCAACAGTGCGCATCCACAATCCCGCGTGCAGGATTTGGACTCAGAGCCTTTGGTCTAAACCGGTATTCGACGGTGTTGATACCTAACTTCAACCAATCCGCGAAATTGCATGACCATCTTTCTTTGTCTGAGGTAAATACTTGTCTGTACCCAACACGGATTGATTACACTGGTCACGGCTTCTTACTAGAACTCCAAGAATCCCCTCACGAAGCTAGTCACTAATAAGCAAATGGTAATTATCAGCACTGCTGAGTCCCATACTAGGGCGAAACGGCCGTCCAGTGCTTCCGAGTTTTCAACGGTGATTCAACATCGATCGATTCATGATCTCAGACAAAAACCATACATATTACCTAACAAAAGGGAATATATCCTTTTTAGCAAACAAAAATGCAAGATTTATATTTTATGAAAGATTTAATATGATCAAATGGAGATCAACAAAATGTTTTGGTTAGGTAGGATAATTGTACGAATGAATATGAACTGCAAATGTAGGTGTACTTGTAAGTATTTATATCATTTTATTAATTATGAAACTATATCGCTGTCGATTTCCAATTAATGAATGTTTCTACTGAAACAGGCTGTCATTTAATGTTGACATACATCAGAATTTATTACGTATATGAAAAAGAACTAAATTGATTAGTCTGGTATGACCTGGATAAGTTTTAGCGACCGAAATGACCCAGTCTGTCAATTTCTGGCATATTTTTTCTCTCATAATCTTACACATGGGTAATTATATTATTCGTTAAATAGGTATACATTGTAGTTAGCACTTTGAACAATCAGTGTTTTCACTTTTTTTTTAAACATTCGCAGTAGAAACCCAGACAATCGAAACTGTTGCCAATTTCAAATTGTATCTCAAATCAAAGAATGCACTGAATGGAAGTAATCTGGACAAAATCTCTAGTTTAATATGTTTAGGCACTGCAACCACATAATATACATATATGTTAGTGAATACCATAACATAGTACACCTCATGACAATGCACACTTTCCTTAAGTATAAGGCTAGAAAACCTTGAAAAACTCATTTATTTCTTTTTAATGTTTTCCATAATATTTAGCATTGCCTTCACAAGTGTCCTAGCATACTAACTCATACTGTAGTGAACAGAACACGACTGGGGACAATCGAATGTATTTAAGCAAAGATTACAGACTATCTCAGAAAATTCTGAAAACCATACAATGGACAGTTAATTTGTAAATTAACAACCAACAGTCTCAATCTTCACTGTTTCTTTAATTACATTGTTCGTGCATTTTCCTACCGATTGCGCTTCATTTCAGTTCTTCCCTCATCGGACTTCTGCCAAAATACATTCTATGTCTGACCAACACCATATACTACTTATATGGATATAAGTAGACAACACCACAATACTACTGATTCAACTAACTTCATCCTTCAAAAAGACATTAGTAATAACAGTATGTTACATCATTAGTTTTACAAATTATTTGCCAATAAAAAAATACAGTAATAAGCTGATTTGATTAAACAAACTAATAGTTTATCATTGAAATCATGAACTGATCAATGTCAGACAAGTTTTGAGAACGTGAAAGCACTTGACGACCGTTCTGCGCTAGTATGGGACTCCTCAACAATGCGCATCCATGATCCAGCCCACGGGACTGGAAACCATAACCTTCGGTCTCGCGCGCAAACGCTTAAACTCTAGATCAGTGAACCGGCATCTAACAGCAATGTTTGGAATGTTGAAGATTATCTTCATGAAGGGTATCAATTTCAATCAATATAATGATTTTACCAATAGCTATCCACTTTTATATCCTCGAACCATGTAAATAAGCATTAAAAGATGGATTTTGTGACCATATTCTTCTTTGACTGTAAGGGCAGTATCGCCGTTTTGACACTTTACTCTATGGAAAAATGCGTTTGATAAGGCATCAGTCATATATTTATGTCACGTAAATTAGAGGAAATTTATAGCTTGCCTTTTCTTGGTCAAGTGAGAATACTAAATGAGATCAGCAGTGTTAAAAAGTCTTAGGATGAACCTTCCAGATACTCATTTCTTCATTCTGTTTTGTAGACGAAATCATTCAGTAAAATAGATCCTCAAGGGTATGATAAAAGTATTATTTTACTTTAAACCTCAATATCCATCGTTACACCAAATAACTTCAAAACACTAAGTCTGTCAAGAAACTATTCTGTCGTAAGACATCATGAAAATGAGATTTGTAATGAAGGGTTGAGAAAACAAAGTATACAGTTCAACGTATTTCTGGAAAGTTGTAACAGCATTATATGAAGCAAACAAAGAGGTATCGAAAGATTTCAGATCGATTAAGTTCACCAGGATACTGTCACAGAAGAAATGATGCATAATACTTTTATTCATTAACAACCCTTAAGATATGAATGAAGGAGAACTACATCTTATCTCATATCTCTGTTTAGCAATTGCTTAGTACAGACAAGCAATTTCCTGTGTGTTAATTTGCCTGGTACTTCAAGATGTCCTTACTAAAGACTCTCTTAAAATAGCAATTCGCTTCTCAAAGACCAGGAAATTTGGTCAATGATATTGTTTTTTACTGTAATTATATTTGAACAAAACTAAATAGGATGAAAAATTTTAAAACACATTGACATATTTTCATGTTAATCCCTAATTCAGTCATCCACAAAATGCTGAGTAGCCCCATGCCACGACAAAATAGCTATCTAATGCTTCCTGCTTTCTAGCGTTTGTTTCACCAAAATCAATTCGTGATGTAAACAACCAAAAAAAAACAACCAAAACCGCTAGTTTGTTAAATTACCTAAAATGCAAGATAGTGCCCAGAAAATAGAGGTATATTTAACCATAGACAACATCCTAATATTTATTGACTTCCAATTTTCAATAGGACGATCTTTACTGGTTGTCAATTACTTCGTCATTGAAAGCGTGAGTCAATTGAAGCTCGACCACTATGGAGAACCTGGAGGCACTGGAAGGCTGTTCCGTCCTATTGTGGGACTCCTCAGCAGTGCACATCCACGAACCCGCTCTCGCGAGATTCCAACCCAGAACCTACCAGTCTCGCGCCAGAGCACTCAACCGATAGACCACTGACTCGGCTTCCGATTCCTGCTGAACCGCTCTTCCGATCTTCCACGAAGTTGAGAAACCTTTCACCAATTGTCTTCAGTGAGTTGATATCCCACAATATGACGAAGCGGCCGTCCAGTACTTCCAGGTTTTCCAAAGTGGTCTATCTTCAATTGACTCATGATTTCAAATATGAAAATACTAAATCTCCACAAAACCCCTTCTGATAATTATTTCGTCGTTTAACTTATTAGGATTCGATCTTTATGTTCATTGAAGAATCTACAAACTCTTGTCAAATATAAATATATTTATTGACCAAATAGTCATTGATTAGATAACATTTACTGGATTTATTTCACTAAGGATAACAAAGAAGTTTTTTTCTTTCAAGATACTACTTATGAAAATACATTTTAATTTATTACATAAAACGAGTTTACAACTGATGAATCATTTAATTCAATTGTTTTCTGTCATTCCCCTCTATCTCTCTCTATCTCTCTCCACCATCACCTATGTTTCAATATAATTCTCTGTATTCTATGTTCTCACAGAAATCATGTTGTTGTTGTTGTTTTTTCCTTCTAAAAAATGTACCAACTGGATATGTTTTTTCTTTAATTTTTCTTATTATTGTAATAATATTCGAATTTTCTTTATGTTTAATAATTCAAAGTTGAATCACGCACACACACACACACATAAAGAGAAACAATAGCATGTCAGGAAATCAAATGAATATTGAACTAACATTTTTGTGTATTATTTGTATTTTGTTTATTTTTTGTTTATTTGTTTGTTTAAATAGGATTGTCAAAATATGCTAATCAGGATTTAATTCATTTAAGAATGATTTGTCCATTTTTAATTTGATGTGAACATATAAACATTATCCATCGAATAAATAGTAATTTATAATTTATTTCATTATTGATAAAGGGGAACTCAATATTATTATACAATCGAATATATACTACTAACAAAATCCATTTAAGTAATGATATATCCCAAAGAATTTATCTATTTTTCCCCAAATATATATATATATATCAAAAATGTAGCCAGACAATAGTTTAGCTAATCATATGTTAAGTAAACAAACAAAAGTGTCCATATAATTCTTTTTTTTTAATTTTATGAATTATGTTAAGCAATGAGAAATCAAAATCATCACATGATTATTTAAACCTATTTAATTGTAAGTTGAAAAGAATAATTCCATCATCATCATCATCATCATCATCATCAT
>NW_017386001.1:538580-548289 GCF_000237925.1 Schistosoma mansoni
ATCATCATCATCATCATCATCATCATCACCATCACTAAGATTTTATATGGTTAGATTAATTTATTCTATGTTATGATTATATTACCAGTGCCCTAATCAACAGTCATAATTAATTAAAAGTTATTTAAAATTGTATAGTTTCCATGTTTTATTATTGACATTCTGAACGAAATTTGTCGAAATTTATCAGTAAACGTAGAGTTTGAATCCTTGAGATTAGCGTTTCTTTTGAATTGTTGGCTAGGTTTGTTTTCATTAAAAAAATGCTTCATTTTAAATATTTTATTTGAATCAGAATATTAGTAATGAAATATGATTAACTGTTTCAAAACAAGAGAAGTTATTGCTCGAGGAATAATAGTTCAGGAATTGGGACAAATCTTAAAAATACCATTATTTCTTACTCAGGTGAGCTAAATATACGAAACAATGGTTAAGCAAACAAAATATCAAATGAATGGGTATACCAGTACACATTCATATTAAAATTTACTATTGAACTATGTGATCGAATTGATCACTTTTCTTAATTCAGTTACATATAGGTCTAGATTGATATCCTGGATGAATTAATGTTAGATCACCATTGAAAACCTGGAAGCACTAGACGGTCTTTTCGGCTTTGAGATGGATTTTCTGAAGTTTTAGTGAGAAGCCATAACTGGTGGGGTTCAACCGTATCGGGTGTGAGGCTATTACTCATTGAAGACGATAGCGGACGGTTGCGCAATATCATGGATCGGTTAAAGTTAGACATTAACACCGTTGAATATCGGTTCAGTCGTCTAGAGATCAAGTGTTTGCGCGCGAGACCGAAGGTTCTGGGTTCGAGTACAGTGCGCAGGATCATAGGTGCCCAGTGTTGAAGGGTCCAATTGTAGGATGAAACGGCCATCCAGTGTTGCCAGGTTTTCAATGGTGGTCTAACAACGACCCATCCATTATATCATTCTAAACTCAATAATCTTCACAACCCTATACTAATAAACATAAGTTTCCTTGAGGATAAATTGTTTTTAAATGGCATAGTATTTACGTTCATCATTATTACATTTCACTATCCAAATATTCGTGTTACAAATAACTCATACAATAACTTATTTACGAGTGTTAAGCTTCAAGAATATGATATAAACAAAATAATGTACTTATTTTTGGAAGATATATTACATGCCTTTAGCTATATATTTTGTGATTTACAACATAGACGCTTATCCTGATGATATAATAAGTAAGATGATTACCGTTTACACTGCAACAGCGATAGACAGCTATGATTGTGGATTTCATAGGGATATATATATATATTCAATAGTTGAGTTCATGAATCAATTGAAGCCAGATCACCATGGAAAACATGGAAGCACTGGACGGCCGTTTCGTCCTACCGTGGGGCTCCTCAGAAGTGCGCATCCACGACCCCGCCTCGCGAAATTCGAAACCAGAACCTATCAGTTTCACGCGCTAGCGCTTAACCACTAGACCACTGAGCCAGCATCCAACGGTGTTAATGTCTAAATTCAACCGATCCACGAAATTGGGTGACACATCCACCAATGTCTTCAATGAGTTACTATCTTACAACAGACTTGATTGAACTCCACTGGTCACTGCTTCTCACTAAAACTCCAGGAAATACCTCATGAAGCCAGTCACTAGTGAGCATATGTTGATTATTATCAGAAGTGGTTTTGTGGATATTGTCAATATTAATTATCAAAATCACTATAATATCCAGAAAACCACCTATATATATATATATATATCAGTCAGTCAGTCAGCTACAACGTAGGACCAGGCACATATATGCATCGGTCCAAGTTGCCATACCTCATTAGCACAACAAGATGAACACCGAATTCATAGAAGTAGTTAAGTGGTGGTAGTTTATAAAGAAAGGTTGTATATAAGGATATAGTATAGGAAGGAAAAAAGTTATGAAGCAATTTTAATCTCAAGGTTTAAGGGAACATAAAGAGTGTATACACCTACGCCATTGTGATCGATTCTGGGTCATATCACCCACAGTCTCCAACCATTGGTTACAATAGTCACGCGGACCCCAACCAAGTAGTCTGCATCTACCAACATGGATCAGGCTAGAAGTTAGTGACTTCGAGCACTGATGCCATGTTTTGGTTTGGCCGCCCCTAACTCTCTTCCAACCATCCCTAATACTAGTCATCATAGAGCGTCGTGGTAATCGGTGTTCAGGCATACGTAACACGTGGCCCAACCATCTCAGTCGATGAAGATTCATCACCTCATCAACTGATTTACCATCATTCCCTAGTACCCTGCGTCTAACCTCACTATTACTTACCCGGTTATCCCAGCAGATGCGAGCAATATTTCTAAGACATCTGTGGTCAAATACTAGTAACCTACGAGTATCTTCTACTCTTAATGGCCATGTTTCGCAGCCGTAAAGTTGAACAGAGCGAACTGCTGCGCAGTATACTCGTCCCTTAATTGATAGACGGATATCTCGTCTTCGCCATAGGTGACGTAAGTTGGCAAAAGCCAAACGAGCTTTTTGAATCCGTGAGAAGGTTTCGTCAGGCATCAACCCATCAGGGCTGATCAGACTTCCAAGATAAGTGAAGTTGTCGACGCGTTCGACTACTTCACTCCCTGTCCTTAGTTCAGGTGTTGACGCAGGCCAGTCCTGGAGTAACAATGTACATTTGGATGGGGAGAAACGCATTCCAAACATCCTGGCATCATTACTCAGTTCTAACAGAAGACTCTGCATTTTGCCAGCGTCTTCACCAAACATGACTATGTCATCTGCGTATTCTAAGTCGATAAGTGGACCTCCTGGTAGAAGATCAATTCCTGAAAATTCAGTCGAAGAGAGTGTTATTTCTAGCAGTGGGTCTATGATGAAGTTAAACAAAAATGGGGATAGTGGACAGCCTTGACGGACACCACTTGAGGTTGTAAAATCATATGACAGTTCGCCATAAGCTCTGACTCGATTCGTAGTGTTCGAGTAAACAGCCTTCACAAGGTTTATTTACTTCTGAGGTACACCTTTCAATGACAGACACTGCCACAGAACCTCTCGGTCTACAGAGTCAAATGCTGCTTTTAAGTCAAGAAAAACTATCATTGTCGGACGCCGATAAGCGTGTCTGTGCTCTAAAACTTGACGAATGGTGAATATGTGGTCGATACAGCCACGACCAGGTCTGAAGCCAGCCTGATTTTCTCGTGTTTGCAGTTCACGAGTCTTAGTTAGGCGCCCGATAATTATTGAGGCTAGTATTTTAGATACTATGTTAGTCAGACTAATCCCTCTATGGTTATCACAGGATGATTTTGGCCCCTTCTTATATATTGGGACAATCAGAGGTTGTGACCAGTCGGATGGGATTACATCCGTTTCCCAGATTTTAGCCAGAATATTAGTCAACCTAATCGCTAAAATCGGACCACCATATTTAAAGACCTCTGGAGCCAATCCATCTGGACCAGCTGCTCTTCCTCGTTTCAGATTAGTTATAGCCTTTTGAACTTCTAGTAGGGTCGGGGGGCCTACGTCAATGTTCCATTCAGGTTTTCTGGGAATAGTGGGTAGTTGTGCAGTAGCTGAAGGCCAGCTAAACTGCTCCTTAAAGTGTTCCGCCCATCGTTCTAAACGTTTGGGTTGAGAGCAGATAAGGGTTCCATCTTTTTCCGAGATCGTCTCACTTACACTTGACTTTTTAATTCCGGTTTCTTTTATTAGTCTGAATAGTTGCCTAGTGTTGCCTACAGCCGCTGCCTTTTCCATCTCTTTTGCTTTCGTTGCCCACCACTGCTCACGATCGTTCCTTAGACTTTTAGTTAAACTAGATCTAATTTGTTTACGCTCTTCGTCGTGTTCAGAGCCTGATGGGATGAGTTTACGCGAATCCATCAGTGAAATAGACTTAGAGGAAATTCACTGGTTTTTTGAAGCCCTATGGTTTAAATGACAAATAGATGTGACTGCTGTTTCCACAGCTGTTCGTATGTCTTTCCAAGCAGCATCTGGGTCAGTCTCGTTTACAGAACTGCCTAGATGTGAACTCAGTTGTTTCTGGAATTCGCATTTGGCTTTCTCGTCCTCCAGTTCAATCCTAATGGGTCTTCTTAGTGTACTTTTCCTGCGTCCATTGAGGCGCAGACAAATGCGCGCTCGTATTAAAGCGTGATCAGAGTCTAAACAAGTATTCCAATACGAGCGACAATCTTCTATTGAGCCTCTCCAACGATGACTGATGACAATATGGTCTATTTGAGTCCATCGTTGGTTTGGTGCAGGTGGTCGCCATCTTAGACGATGTCTCTCCTTATGCTTAAAATTAGTGCTTGCTAAAAATAAACGATTGTCTGAGCATAGTTGCAACAGACGATCACCATTATCGGTTCGTTGAGCTGGAATACTAAAACACCCACCTAAATGTCTTTCTGTTCGATTTAAGCTGCCTACCTGGGCATTAAAGTCACCCGCTACGACTACTATGTCTGAGCGCTTAGCTTTCTGAAGAAGCTCAGAGAGTTTTCTGTAAAAGTCATCTTTCACTTCATCATGGCTGCAGTCAGTGGGAGCGTAGGCAGAGACGATGAAAAGGCAACGACGTGTGTCCCTATCCTTCCGAGTTCTTACGGAGCCATTTAGCCGGACAGCACACAGGCGACTGTTAACGGGGATCCATTCTAGTAGTGCCTGTTCTGCCCTTGTACTTAGTGCTATGCCTACACATGCAAGTCCACGAGAACTAGCCAACGGGTCGCCAGATACACGGAGGGTGTATTTCGTTGGCTGTCCATTTTGGTGAGGTGAGGTCAAGTGAATGACCACACTAGGATCCTGTATGCGTATTTCGGAGGCACAGCATACATCAATGGTACGAGATTCTAGGGTTTTGGCTAAGGAGGCCTGTTGACCAATTTGGCATAGGGTACGTACGTTGAAGGTTCCAATGTGTAGTTTGGAGCGAGGTTTTAGTAGACCTGGGACAGCGTTTCGCGCACTAGAATCGTTGGCCATGGTGACACTTGAGGAGGAAACCGAGAGAGGAAGTTTGGTGTTGAAAGTCAAGGTAGAAGGAATAGTAGGAATTGAAGAAGGAGATTGATTATGAATACAGTGGTCTTGAGTGCTGTTAGGGGTATGAGGGCAGTTATCACTTCCTGGTTGCCCACACCGTGGAAGGGTTCTTCTAGGGGTACCTGAAAAGGAAATTGGGTTAGAAGTGGTCTTAGTGACCTGAGAGCGTGACCGCAGTGCCCAAGGGACAACTGCTTGACGTCGGTCACACACAACCTTTTTGTGGGTAGTTTTTGTGTTAGCTCCGTTCTTCAAAGGACCTTACCGCCGGAGACGGAAATCCGTGGGATAAGGCGAGGTGTGCATTTTTAGGGTCGACCTTTTCTAACCCCACCCTTCCTTGTGGGAAGGCAGCATCGCTGTTATGCTGGTTGTCTGAAGGAAACACCTTACTGCTGTCACACCTCTGTACAGTCAGCAGTACGACTTCGCCTTCGGACCTTGGGTTTGCTGCTTTTAGTCTCACCGCTCTTCAAACGACCTGCCTGGCATGGTAGGACCTTGAGGAACGATTGTTCCAGCCAGTATAGCTCGATTGAATCATCACGATACGCAAGCCCGACCACCACGTCAAGGTAGCAGCGACGGTCGGGATATACATATATACCATAACATTGATGTATATGAAGGAAATATCTATCTTTAAACTATAACCATACATATATTCCATATGGATTTAGTTCATAAACAACTGAAATAAGCTGGTTTAAAATTCCACTCATTATTGTTGCTAAATTACTTACAATCAATTTGCCCTATATTTTAACAATAATTAATGAAAAACAATGATTCTAAAATTTCATTGAATATAGGTCAATCATGTCATCATCATCATCATCAAAGAAATAATTAGATTGATAGAATTCATTCACCATGAAATGACTTAACAATCATGAAGATGATCTTTCATTATTGATCAATCAGTTATAAGTATATAAATTCTATATTAATACATTTGAGGTCCAAATTGTCCAGTAGTAATGATCAACATTGTAAATCTGAGTAACATAGGTTTGAATTTTAGAGCAAGTAAAAATCGCTACTTAATTCAAGGTATATCTCACTGACGAGTAGTAAATAGCACAAAATTTAGACGTAAAGTTTTCTGTAGACTATCTTCAATTGTTTAAAAAAAAGGCTGATTAGCGTTTTTTTGGCGAATTGGTTTTCAACGGTATGGGGTCGCTAACCACAAGCCCAACCCTTTTCCTTTATCCGAGCTTGGGACCGGCAGTAGCCCCTAGAGTAGCTACAGGCGGAGTTTTTTAAAAAGACACTGTTATGTTTAAAAGCAACTAATGCTTGTTTGCTTGCCTACAATGTATACCGTGAGATTTGATTGACTATAGAAAGAAAATCATGACTTTTATGTAAAAGCATAATAATAAAGTCATTTAACATGAATGATAAATAGAAGAACATATAAAAAGCATCAATGATATTGACCATTAAAACATAAGTAGTATATATATATATATAGTTATTATACACAGGTGACTGATAAGTAAACTAAAGAATAACTCATATTAATTTTCGATAGTGTAATAAGCAGACGAAGATTATCAGAACTATGTGATATATTAGCGCAATACATTTCGAACATTCTGATCACTTACATACTTGTTAAGAACATGTATATATAAAAATAAAAAGGTCAACTAGACTGGAAATGAGGGTAATCGAAGTAATCGAAGTTTATTTCTAAATTATTATGAAGTTAAAGATCCGTGAATAATTATTAAAGGTCAACTTAATTTAACTTGTGAGCAAATGAAAATAAAGATAAGACCTAGATCATTCAATCCTTTTAAGTTTAACCTACATCTTTTTTATTCTTCAGTATAATCTAAGTATATGGATACTTGAGTGATATTAGTCCCATTCCTAACCATAATGAGTTAGTCACATAAATATAACATTGATAACATTTCAGGTTAACAAATCCCAATATATTTTCTAGATAATTAACACTACAGTCATGAAATGTTGTTTTCTGATAGAATCCCGGTCAAGATATAACAAGAAGTGCATCAGAGAATAATATCTCCGTTTTCAGTAAGAAAAAACAAAAAATTTAAATATTTTGCGCATATAGCTCAAGTGGTAAAGTTCAACTAATCTATTGTATTAACTAGATAAGAAGTGAAATAAAAGAGTGAAAAGATGGATAGTGTCTGGTAGTTGAATCCAAGACGCGCGTTTTGTCCTATTTGGGACTCGTCAGATCGATGTACCTGCATCTCAGAGTTGTTGTTCACTCTGGGATACAAGCAAACAACATCAAGTGAATTTAAAAGAGTAAATAGTTGAAAAGTGTCATATAGAAAATGGATACCTAAAGAAATTTACTATGAAATACTAAATGACTACTCTATATATTATTAACACAAAAATTTCAGTATAAATGAAATAATATCTTCATAGATTATACTTTTAAAGTACACAAGAATTATCAAACAATTGAAGTGGTACTGAGTAGTAGGTTTTCTGTAGATCATATCTGGTTTAATCTAGTACTTGTTATTTCAATGATGATTTAGGTAATTACATGTTTTTACTATGATTATAATGTTATCTGCAATACTTGTTGCCTAGTTTTTTTTCAGCATAAAAATATACATCAGTCTTCACTATTCAACTATATATTTCCCATCTTTTTTCTCGACTTGTGATACTTCTCATCTTTTCAATTTTCCATCTTAACACTTACCAATTAGAATCCGTCTCAGGTGGAGACAGTTATCCACCTCAGATAATGGATGAAAGGTTGAGCAAGATCATGAATCGATTGACGTTAGATATTAACACTGTTGAATACCGGCTCAGTGGTCTAGCGGTTATGTGTTCACGCACGAACCCATGGTCCCGGGTTTGAGTCCCGTATACGGAACCATAGATGCGCACTGTTGAGAAGTTCCATACTATGACGAAACGGTCGTCCAGTGCCTTCAGGCTTTCGACCGGTGGTTTAGATTGAATCAACTGATTGATTCAACTATTGAAATTACTACAATCTCCACAAATCCATATTATGATAATCAGAATATATCAAGCATTTATTATATGTCATTTTGTAGCTTTATTTATTGCTTACAAGAAGCCTTAAAATTGGATGATCTCATATTATATCGAAAAGTTTATTATTTTCACACTAACTTATAGTTAATGAAGTAGCTAGTTCCACTATTCAACTTTTGTATTAAACAGGTTGAAATATTACCAACTCAGTTGAAATTTAGGTGTTATACAAAATATTGAACACAGAAATTTTAAATCATTATCTATAATAGAATAGAAAGCTTTTATTTTAATACATTACTCACTATTACCAAGTATACTGTAAGGTTTATTTTTTGTTTTAAACATAATAATGCAAGTAGGCGTGTACTTTTCCATTGAAACATCTTACTGTATTTTAAAAGTAGGAATTATAAACGACGTAACCAATAACAACGCGCTTTCTATCCACTCTGAATGAATGTTATGAGGTAAATTATATAAATGATCTCCAAATTACGTGATATAAGTTGTAATTATAAAAATTAACTTTTTTGGGTTCGGTATATTCTAAGAGTTGTAGCCTCAATATTGTGGTTTCAAATGGGTGTTAACTATTTTAAATGATTAACGTTTACTGTATATATATAAAGGTTTTATTGAAATTATTTGTAAGGTAAAAAGTATATTAAAAGAAAATACAAAATCTTAAATAGATGGGTGGAAACAAGTATTATAATGAACGGAAAGCAAATGTTCATTTCATGTAATTGATCCTATTCTGGTATATTTGATCGGAACACCAAGTCAGTAATGGATAAAATATCATAACGATGGATAATGTCAAAATCAGTTTTTATCCAATGTACATGATCGATTAGTTTTTATATGTAGCTATTTGGTAATAATTTTTTTCTGATTCATTTTTACATTGATTGTCTAAATCTTCTCATTGATATTTCGAATTACAGTTGATCAGTCTTTTATTGGCATGTGTGAATCTTGTGCTGATATCCTCAACATTACCTTCAGTTACAATGATTATAAGTAAGGATCAACTGTTGGGTGCAGGCACATCTAGCTGACTAATCTCAATTAGGACGAAACGCCCGTTCTACACTCCACTGCTAACTGCCATCATCTTAGCTTATAAATTTTTCTGATGTTAGAAACATTGTCAGTATTTGTTTATAGTACAGACGATAACGAAAAAAGACAAATCAATACAACGATTAAAAGTTATTTCAGTTAATATTATGTATCAAAAACGACTAACTCCGCCTGTAGCTCCTCCAGGGGCTACTGCCGGTCCCAAGCCCGGGTAAAGGAGGAGGGTTGGGCATGGGGTTAGCGACCCCATCCCGTAGAAAATCAACTCGCTAAAAAAACGCTAACCAGAAAAAATCATTCAAACCATTCAAACTCTGCCCTGGGAGTAGAAGGAAAAATGACGTCTCATGATGAAAGCCGAGTTCCTTCGGAAGTCATGAGGCCGATGCACCTTCTTACAACCAGAGCGACAATTTTTATAGGTACATGGAATGTCCGGACAATGTGGGAGACCAGGCAGAGTCTTCCAAATTTCTGCAGAAATGAGGAAATACAACCTGGAAGTGCTTGGAATCAGTGAAA
>NW_017386001.1:548489-594348 GCF_000237925.1 Schistosoma mansoni
ACTGGGAGGAAGGAACGAAAACGGTGAGAGATTTGCAAACCTATGTGCCTTCAATAAACTGGTCATAGGTGGCACCATATTCCCACACAAAAACATACACAAAGCCACTTGGATTTCACCGGATCACACTACACAAAATCAAATCGACCATGTCTGCATCAACAAAAAGTTCAGGAGGACGATGGAGGATGTGAGAACCAGAAGAGGAGCTGATATAGCATCCGATCACCATTTGCTGATCGCCAAGATGAAACTAAAACTCAAGAAGCACTGGACAATGGCGCGGACAACATCACAAAAGTTTAACACGGCCTTTCTTCGAGATGCTGACAAACTCAACGGATTTAACATAGCCCTCAGCAACAGGTTCGAGGCCTTTCATGACCTACTCAATGGAGAGGGAACCACCATAGAGAGCAGCTGGAAAGGTATCAAGGAGGCAATCGTTTCAACATGTCAGGAGGTTCTGGGCCAAAAGAAGCACCATCACAAGGAATGGATCACTGTTGGTACACTGGATAAAATTGAAGCAAGGAGGAACAAGAAGGTAGCAATCAATATCAGCCGAACAAGAGCAGAAAAAGCCAAGGCAAAAGCCGAATACACAGAGGCAAACAAGCAAGTGAAGAGGAGCATCAGGACCGACAAACGTAAATATGTGGAAGATTTAGCGATGACAGCGGAAAAGGCTGCAAGAGAGGGAAACATGAGACAACTGTATGATACAACAAAGAAACTTGCTGGAAATTACCGTCAACCAGAAAGACCAGTGAAAAACAAGGAAGGCAAAGTAATCAACGATATTGAAGAACAACGAAACAGGTGGGTAGAACACTTCAAGGAACTCTTGAATCGACCAGCTCCACTGAACCCACCCAACATCGAAGCAGCACCCACAGACCTCCCAATCGATATTGGCCCACCAACAATTGAAGAGATCAGCATGGCCATTAGACAAATCAAGAGTGGCAAAGCAGCGGGACCAGACAACATCCCGGCAGAGGCACTGAAAGCAAATGTAACAGCAACTGCCAAGATACTCCACATTCTCTTCAGTAAGATTTGGGACGAAGAACATGTACCAACAGACTGGAAAGAAGGACTTCTCATCAAGATACCAAAGAAAGGCGATCTGAGCAAGTGCGACAACTACAGGGGCATCACTCTTCTCTCAATACCAGGAAAAGTCTTCAACAGAGTATTGTTAAACAGGATGAAGGATTCCGTGGACGCTCAACTTCGAGATCAACAAGCTGGATTTCGTAAGGATAGATCGTGCACAGATCAAATCGCAACTCTACGTATCATTGTGGAACAATCAATCGAATGGAATTCATCACTGTACATCAACTTCATCGACTACGAGAAGGCATTTGATAGCGTGGACAGGACGACACTATGGAAGCTTCTTCGACACTACGGCGTGCCTGAGAAGATAGTCAACATCATACGGAACTCCTATGATGGACTAAACTGCCAAATCGTCCACGGAGGACAACTCACCGACTCGTTCGAGGTAAAGACCGGTGTTAGGCAAGGTTGCCTACTCTCACCCTTTCTCTTTCTCCTGGTGATCGACTGGATTATGAAGACGTCAACATCTGGAGGAATGCACGGGATACAGTGGACAGGCAGGATGCAGCTTGACGATTTAGACTTCGCGGATGATCTGGCTCTTCTATCACAAACGCAACAACAAATGCAGGGGAAAACGACCAGTGTAGCAGAAGCCTCAGCAGCAGTAGGTCTCAATATAAACAAAGGGAAAAGCAAGACTCTCCGATACAATACAATATGCACCAATCCAATTACACTTGACGGAGAAGCTTTGGAGGATATGGAAATCTTTACATATCTGGGCAGCATCATTGATGAACACGGTGGATCAGATGCAGATGTGAGGGCGCGGATCGGCAAAGCAAGAGCAGCATACCTACAGCTGAAAAACATCTGGAGCTCAAAACAATTGTCAACCAACACCAAGGTTAGAATTTTCAATACAAATGTCAAGACAGTTCTTCTGTATGGGGCAGAGACGTGGAGAACTACGAAAGCCATTATCCAGAAGATACAAGTGTTTATTAACAGCTGTCTACACAAGATACTTCGGATCCGATGGCCAGACACTATCAGCAACAAGTTACTGTGGGAGACAACAAACCAGATTCCAGCGGAGGAAGAAATCAGGAAGAAGCGCTGGAAGTGGATTGGGCACACTTTGAGGAAATCACCCAATTGTGTCACAAGACAAGCCCTCACATGGAATCCTGAAGGTCGAAGGAGAAGAGGAAGACCAAAGAACACATTACGCCGAGAAATAGAGACAGACATGAGAAGAATGAACAAGAACTGGAAAGAACTAGAAAAGAAGGCCCAGGACAGAGTGGGTTGGAGAAAGCTGGTCGGCGGCCTATGCTCCATTGGGAGTAACAGGCGTAAGTAAAATGGTAAGTAAAGTAAGTAATCAAAAACGACTAATTGTATGGTATAGTGAAAATATGTTTCTGCAGTTTATTTAAAGTGATTTAAACACATTCTCTATGAATTTTCATCTACGTTTAAATGAATAGTACCCTAATAGTTAGGAGTAGAGAATGTTCTATGGAGGATTTCGGACAAGACTGTCACATGATACGTTGAAATTATTTTTATTTTCAGTTGCTAAAATGTTTATGAATATTATTTCCGAGGGGGTTTTGTGGAGATTTCAGTATTTTTCAAAGTTGAAATCATGAGTCAATTGAAGCTAGACCGCCATAGAAAACCTGGAAGTACTGGACGGCCGTTTCGTCCTACTATGGAACTCCTTAGCAGTGCGCATCCACGATCCCACCAAGCGAGCGAGATTTTTGATAATTCGAAAACATTTAAGTTAGTGTTATGCCAATCGATTTTATTAAAGAAGTATCAAAGAAGACATAATCATTGATTTAACGTACAACCGGATATAGTGATATTATCTTGCAGACAGATTGTGAAAAAATTATTCTAGTCTCAGAAGTTTCACACACACAAGAGATCTAGAATGAGAAATTTTCACTTTCGATAAAGAATTACAAATGCTTACATACACATTGATATTCACAGTTTCTTAATGGTAAACATAACAAAATAATAATTGTCTTTCTTTCCTTTAGTACAGTATTAAATATAGAATAATTGAATCAGAATCAGTTTTACCTTATATCAGGTCAAAATAATATCAATCTTGTATATATTGATCAAACAGCGACTATCAACCAATACACAAGATAGAACAACATTATCCGTTGAATATATACAATCTATACAAACAATAGACTAGTAAATTCAAATGTATCTATCTGTCAGAAGAAGTAGCATAACATTGACCAGTAAATTATAACCACCAATGGATGGATATAAACATAAATATTCAATATTGTTTGATGATAACAAAAATGATTAAATAATTCATATAATTGTCAAGTATTGACTATTTTGTTTGTTTTCTTTTTTACATTCAACTTTCTGTCCTAAATCAATCAATATTTATGATTTTAATTTAAGACGAGTTAGTGAATGTTACTTGTTGGCTTAAGTTACTATGAAATTTCAACACTTGTTCCCAGTTGATTGATAGTTGCTACAATCTTTAGTATCGAAAAAAATTTAATAACAAATATCAATAGATAAATTCATTTGGTATTATCAGAAGAGGTTTTTGTGGAGATTTAGTATTTTCATAGTTAAAAGCGTGAGTCATTTGAAGCTACACCACCATGGAAAACCTCGAAGCACTGGATGGCCGTGTCGTCCTATTATTGGACTCCTCAGCAGTGCGCATCCCCGACCTTGCCTCGCCAGATTCCTGGGTTCGAATCTCGCGCACTGCTGAGGAGTCCCACAATAGGACGAAACGACCGTCCATTGCTTCCAGGTTTTCCCTGGTGGTCTAGCTTCACTTGGTATTGTTTGGTTAAATATTCCTATTGATATTTAGGACTGCAATTGATCAGTCTGTTGTTGGCATATATGGATACTGTGCGTATTGCCTGGGTATAGCCTTAATTCACGAGCATTATAAGCAAAGATGCAGGTGCATCCAGTCGACGAGCCCCAAATAGGACGAAACGTGCGTCCTGGTTTCCACTGCTAGCCACTATCGATCTTTGCTTATAACTACCAATAGATGTTGTAAAAATGAAATAAATTATCAGCTAACAGTCTAATCAGAAAAAACTTTGAAGAAAGAAATAAGAAAAAGAAATAGTAGTCATACCATTTCATTACAAAATAGAATTCATTTGCAGAATTTCTATTTCAGATTCCAATAAATGACTGTTTCAACTAATCTGTTTCAAAGAATCTAATGTGAGTAAACGTAAAACAATTTGGTGCAATAAAATATTATCTGATCTAATAAGTTTGAAGTGTATTACAAAATGTGTGTCAATTCATTTGACATACTGTTAATAATTATACATAAATGATCATTAGTTTTCAATATTAGTAGACATTTTGAACGTCTAAGATGCTTCAGTTTTGAATAAAATTTACATGGACATGAGTGTATTATGATTAATGATTAAAGTGATACATGATAATGTCAAAGCGATACCGGTAGGACTGTAATTTGTGGATGACCTCTGAGCGACGCTAAAGTGACCTTGAGAGTGTCCACCTAATAACTAGAACCAAATTAGGGTTATAAACTAGTGTGAGGAATTAGAATTATGATTTACAGTCGATGGTTAAGGTTAGGAATTAGACTTAGGAATTTCATCACTAACTGACATCAGCTATAATGCCAAAATTCTATTTAGCCAAATGGATGAATGAATTTCGAGTCAAAATCCAAGACCTATTATCTTTTGCCTGATTAGTTCGTCCATAAATTATAGTCTCGCAGCAATACCATTATAATTAGGTTACATATTTCAAAGAAATGATAGACTGTGTAACAAGCTTGCTGAAACAAATAATAACTGTGTGGTGATTCCAATGATAATCACTTGGTTTCAAGAAAAGTCATATTAAATATTTTGTCCATTATTGTATATTTTATACTTAACCATTACATAAAGTTCCAACATCTAAATAAGGCTAAATACTTTAAAATGTAATACATAAGCAGCAAGTGATATATAACAGTTAATAACTTGGAGTTGTTGGAATAATGTAAGATCTTCAACTCTGTTTTTACACATTTTTAAATATTCGTAATTGTGACTGATTCATTCCCAGCTTTCTGAATTTCTATTTTTCTATAAAGTTTATCTTTACCCTGAAAATGTTATTAAACAACTTTTGAACGAATGAAAATATTTAGAGGGATGTCAGACAATAACAAGGAATACCTAACCAACTCATACATTTAAGCTTACATTATTAAAGTCTGTGGAGTCAGTTTAAAAAAAAACTATAATTAAATATCTGATTTCAAGATATGTTGTTATTTAATACTTACTGGTCTAATCTTTGCCAAAAAACGCAACTTACCAAATAAATGTTAACTTCATATCTGCCTTCCATAACTTAAAGTGATGATTGCCGACATTGTCGAATTGAATTTAAGTAGCTTACATCATGTCTCAAAATTATATCGTGACATAAAATAATTCATTTTTCAGCATAAAAACGGTTTAACCACTTACCAGTTAACATCTAGTAACTTGTTAAGCATGGAAATGATAATGAAACACTTAAATTTCAATAGTTGAGATCATGAATCAATTGAAGCTAGATCATCATGGAAAACCTGGAAGCACTGGACGACCCTATCGTTCTATTATGGGACTTCTCAACTATTAAATTACTTGTAAAATTTATTGAGTTAAAACGTGTAATAAATAAATTATGATCTTAGTCCTTACTTGTTATATCTCAGCGAGCCAATAGTAGCGCAATGTTTGACAGAATCTAAGATATGATATTTTAACTAAAACAACCAGTCTAAACTACAGATCAGTGAAGGATGTTCTATTGCTGAGAATCATGTGAAATATTGACTATGAAGTAAAGAAAGGCATTCTCGAAGATATAACTTGTCTTAAGAATAAATGGTATAATCTATTGTTGATACTAGGAAGTAAATGAAGTAACCTTAGTAACTTTGGTCACAATAAAAAAAAGATATTTCTTATAGTCTGAAAACTTGTTAGGGAGGTCTTTAGGGGTCATGTTTCATATAATTTGTTATAAGCATCGACTGATTAGTCAAATGATAAATGAGATACTGGCCTAGTGATGATAAAAAATGATGGAATATATCATAGTCTAATTACCAGAGTATTTTATATTCTCTGAAAATGACTAAATAGGGATTCAGAGTTAAGGAGCATTTTATGTGTGTAAATACATTGAATGCAATGAATAATTTACTAATGAAAATAGTATATTAAATGGCCTGAACTAACCAACTAAACCTTGATCAGTATTGGATGTCAAGAATTAATTATCTAAATTAGGTTCTCTTATGAAAATGGACTGGATTGATAAATATTGTAAAACATCGATAACAACATGAATGAATTAGTTTATAGTAAATAATATCTTACTTCTCCAGTTCCTAATGCAAAGAACATCATTTACCACAGGATTCCAAGTACGCGTCCTCGAAGAGTTCTTAATCTTAACCCAGACTTAGGTAATGAGTTTCTCACTGATTACTCTCAACTACCATATGAGTATATAACTTACTGTTGACTATTTAAAATAATTATGAAGATGGTTTTTTCATATTTCATACTTAAGTTACTTAGTTTTCAGATGATAATTAACTCTATTTCATAAATGCTAATGAATGTTAATTCTGCTTTGAAATGTAATTGAAACACGTTTCACTTTCACTCGTTGTTGTTTACTTGTATCTTCCCATTGTTATTTTGGACTGCGATTGATCAGTCTGTTGTTGGCATATGTACATCCTATGAGGACTGCCTCGATATTGCTTGAAGTCACAAGCTTTATAAGCAAAGATGAATGGTGTCTGGCAGTGGAATTCAGAACGCGCGTTTCGAGTCCCAGAGTGAACATAAACTCTGAGATGCAGGTACATCCATCTGACGAGTCCCAAATAAGATGAAACACGCGTCCTGGATTCAACTGCTAGCCACTATCTATCATATTTAACTTTGTTACGATGATAATTTTATTAGCATGTATGATAAATGATCAGTTTAATACATTTCACAATATTTAAACAATCACTTCAAAGAAATTTTCATCTTTAAGATGTTTATATTAGTTGAAAGATATTTTTTATTTGATCATAAACAAAATGTAAATTTATTTGACAGTTTAATGAACTAATTACATTAAGCATTTAATCGTATAAAAAGAAAGGAAAATAAGAAAAAATATATATTCAGGCTACTGATTTCTGCATATGGTTAGAAAATGTAATAAATTGGGAATTGTATATATTTTCATACTGTAGTATGGTTGATATTTAGCAAATACATGCCGTAAGCGATTAAAGATAAAGTAACACTTGATAACAACTGAAAAGAATAAGTCAGGAAAAAGTCACTTGGTGATCCTTAGTCGGTGAGTTACACCTGAAGAGGGGTAACAGTCTTAAGTAAGTAAGAATGGTCTACATATTGATTGACTGTAGTTGAAGAATCGACGAAATTCTTCTAACATTTATCTCAGTATAATATTTTGATGAATAGCAGGCAAATATTCAATGACGTAATTCATATCGATACACTTATGCTCTTATGTACTTTTTAGAAGTCATACACATAACTTTTAAATATTTCAAAAGTATTCACGTCAAATTACTTCAACTATTTTAAAGAATTCACTTGGTATTGTATGTTTGAATCATCTCATTGATGTTTTTAGGACTGCAACTGGTCAGTCTCTAATTGGCATATGTGCATATTGTGCGTATTGCCTCGATATAGCCTTAATTCACAAGCATGGTAAGCAAAGATGGATAGTGGCTAACAGTGGAATCCAGGACGCGTGTTTCATCTTATTTGGGACTCGTCAGCTGGATGTACCTGTATCTCAGAGTTGATGTTCACTCCGGGACTCGAACTATCCATCTTTGCTTACCATATTTTAAAGAATGTTTGTTAACTATATTCTTTATTATCTCAAACCCGTTAACATGTGAATGAGAAAATTTCAGTTTTAGTTACCACAGAAACTAAGCATACAGTGTCAGTTTCATGTCCATGATAAAATAGTTTCCCTTTAATTCTTTTCAAAATTTTTTAAACAACTAACGATCCTTATAAGGAAAGATCATTCAAGATTTATCAGAACGGGGTTTTGTGGCGATTTTACTAATTGTATGTAGTTGAGATCATCAGTCAATTGAAGCTTGACCACTATAGGAAACCTGGAAGCACTGGATGGCCGTTTCGTCCTGTTGTGGGATTCCTCAGCAGTGCGCATCCACGATCCCACCTCGCGAGATTCGAACCCAGGACCTATCAGTCTCGCGCGCGAGCAATTCACCTCCAGATCACTTAGCCGGCATCCAACGGTGTTAATGTCTAACTTCAACCAATCCACGAAATTGAGCAACCATTAATCAATGTCTTCAGTGAGTTGATATCTCCCAACAGACCTGATTGAACTCCACTGGTCACTGCTTCTCACTAGAACACCAGGAAATACTTCATGGAGACAGTCACTAGTGAGCATGTGATCATTATCAGAAGGGGGTTTTGTAGAAATTTTAGTAATTGTATATAGTTGCCATTATGAGTCGTGGATGCACACTGCTAAGGAGTCCCACAATAGGACGAAACGGCCGTCCAGTGCTTCCAAGTTTTCCATAGTGGTCTAGCTTCAATCGATTCATGATCTCAACTATATACATTCAAGATTTAGTTATCAAACTGATTAATATATAATTATGTACAATATTCAATTGTATTTTATTCTGTAAAATGTATAAATTTCAATTAAAGAAATGTATTCATTATCACGTACTTAAAAGTTAATCTAGTTATGGACTTTTGTATTGATCATTTTTTCTTCTTTGTATTTTTTTAATCTTTTGGTCTCATCAAAGTGTTCAGTGACTAAGTCTTCTATAGATTTTTACTATTATTCATGGTTTTATTTGGAATCATATTTTTGGTGCCATATAGAAATGTCAGCATAAAGTATTTTAACAAGTTTCATTTTCTTATTTCTTAACCGATTTTGGTGATAAAAATTGAGTGATCGCCAGTTGAACGAATGCAGTTCATGAATCAACATCTGGATAATATTCTTTTTTTAAATGCATATTGCCGGCCACCACGATGTCTCCGATTGTACATTTTTGTAACTTGTGCAGCGAAAGATCGCAAACTTTTCATAAACGAGCCTGAATGCGTTATGTGATTATTTGACATAATGATGTATTGGAACAAACAAAAACAGATAACTTGTTGAAATATCTAGATGATAGGAACAGGTAGTTCAGATATCCAAGCAGCCCACCTTAAAGATTAGAGATATTATCAAAAGACTTTTCAGATATTAGTAATGATAATAATAATTGCATGTGTTTAAAACGAAATTCTCTAGTGAAATCTCTATTCTTGTAAACAAAATCCTAAAGACTAACTTATACAGCGTTTAATTCCGAATATACTGAATCGTTTACAGTTAACAATGTACAAAATGATAATAATTATAATGTTGTGTTAATTCTTTTCAACACAGTATATAAGCCACTTTATAAACATCATAAGAGGATTTTAACCAGTTTCCTTTCATTCAATTTTCAGCTTTTGTTTTAGGTTATTGAGTATCCTACCACGATGGTTTATAAATCCAGAAAGTGGGCAAAAGTTTCAGTAAAACGATAATCATAAACAAAAACATTTTGTCCTCTTGAATAAGGATTTGCTTTGACTGATAGGAATGTATGTTTTCCATAATAGAGTTGTGGAGATTTTCGAATCTTATTGAGATCATGAACTGACTCAGTGGTCCAGAAGCGCGAGAACGAAAATCCTAGGTTAGAATCCAGGGTACGGAATCGAGGATGCTCAGTGTTGAAGAGTCGCATTCTGTGACGTGACGGCAATCCGGTGCCTCCAAGTTTTCCAATAATAGTCTAACTTATACCGGTTCATGATCTCAAGTAATATATGCTATTTTTTCCGAAGTTACCGTTGGACGATATTCCTTAGCTTGAAAAATTTATTTTAATAAATTCAACAAAAACGGCAACTGATAATTATATTAAGTAAATAAACTACCTGAAATCAAATGAAAGGTTTTTTAAGAAGATTAAAATCTGTACAATTTTTAATTAGTATTATATTCAAGAACAAAAGCTATTCACTAGGTCAGCTATTACAATCTGTTCGTTGCGTAATATATTGGCCAGCTACAGTATTGTAGAGCTTTGATACCTTTGTTTGTATCCATGGATTCTAGTGTATTGGCGTCTCATTCTACCAGAAGATATATAACGAGATAGATATAATTGAAATGGACGGTTAGTATCTGATAAGATAGCATTTATCAAGAGTTTGCGAGGTTTTAATTATATATCCATCACACTAAACTAACTCCCTTCAGTACTCACCGTAACACAGCGAAATATTTCCTCAAAAGTCCAAGTAGGAATAATAGGGAAGAATAAAGAATAGTAGGCAATATATAGGAATTCACACATCATAAAAGTAAATATCGAGTAATGCCGAAGGCATGCAGCCTCTTTATATAGTAAGTCAAATAGAAAACTTTCTACGATGTTGATAACACATCAGAAGAACAACAAAAACTTATACCAACATAAATATGGCTTTTAGATGTTGAATGTTTTATTCTGAGTAAATCCTGCATTTAACTTCCTTTGTCTGATGTAAGAGTGCACTCTTTCCAAGCTTGCCATTCACTTTAGGTAGAACGCGAAATGTAGAATCATCAGAACTAGACAATGGAGCACGTTTACGAGTCACATATATTCCTACATTATTTATGAAAAGTTAATATTAATACGCATTCGAATGGGTGGGAACATCAGCTACATTTTATTGACCTATTAACTGAATAAGGCTACAATCGCATGAAATAAAATCACCCAATGTAATTGAAAGTGAATCACTAAAGGCGCTAAATCCATTTTCGGCGAATTTATCAACGAAAACAGGTAGTGCAGATGATGTGCGTTCTTGAGTCAGATAAACGTTGATAAATTAAATAGTTGGCAAAAATCGAGTGCTGAGTATAGAGAAGACATTATGAGTGAAAATTGCATTTGAAATTATCTTAGCGATTGAAACTTAAATAATTCGGACGTTCCGTTCAACAAACTTGTCTGGACTTACCCTGGAGACAGCCAGACAAGCTCGCTGGACGAAACGTTGGAATTATTTAAGTTTCAATTATTGAGATTATTTCAAATATAGTTTCCAAACAAGGAGATAACTTGTTTGAACACTCAGATGGTTGGAAGAACAGGTAGCTCAGATATTCAAAGAGATCACTCAATATAAAGTTATTTATATTCGACATTACTAATCCATAGAACTGTTTTTCAGCTAATGCTAGTGCATAAAGTAAACAAATTTCTCCCATTGCTCAATAAAATATTTTTTTCAGATCTAGATGACCAAGTGAAATCTCCTAAACTGAAGTGTCTATTACTATTCAAAATTGTGAAGTCCGTAAAACTCACTTGAATACCTTACCAGACTATTTGATGCTTAGTTAACTATATACTTTGTGCCTTCAATATAAGTCGTTTCTTTTCTCTGTTGTCTTGTCACAAATTATCAACAGTATAGAATTTTCTGTTCTATGGAATTAAAAACGTACATTTTTTTAAAAACATTACGGTACTAGTCAATTATCTTTTCAACGTCCAATATCCATTTGGGACAAACGAATGTCAAATAATTATTTGATGGAGAGCTTTTCATTTTATAACATCTTACCGATTTCAGTAAACCATCATAGTAGGTTCATCATCAAATTTCATTATTGAATGCATTATTCTTGAATCTTGTTAGGTTATAGAAGAAATGAATGAACCGTTCTTTTATCTTCGTACATACTTGTTTTGTAATTAAATAATATAGCTCAAAGTACAAAGTTCTTGTTTTCAGTAATGATTATACTTTACCAAGAGACAAGATTTCGCAAAAGAATAAGCACATTTCTATATGGATAATACAATGTTTGGTCAGTAAAATATCCAGCTTCAAAATCTTTAAATTAATCTATTTCGGTCTACCTTACAAGAAATAAAGCTAAACACTTGGTATCATTCTTATTAATTTACCAATATTCATCAGTTGGAAGTGGGTTGATGAACGAATCCCTATATTATTTGATTAATAACGTACTAGTTTGTGAAAGGCCCCCAAATTCCCTGTTACGGTCGAGGGTAGAGAGAGTCAGCTCTCCTTCTGAAAATGCACTCACACGGCCACGCGTATATAGCCTCTGCCAGGGAAGTCCCACTCATTGCCTTCTCGTGTCGGGAGTGTTGTTTACGAAATTGAGAAGACGAAAAGCAAATGTCCGGCGCTTTAACCAGGTTGGTGGATACGGGAAGTTCACATACGAGAGTTGGAAAACTCTCGTTCCAAACCAATGGTACACATGGGCTCCAGTACCCTGAGGGAACAAATGGCGTATGAATCAATTGTTGGTCACCGACTACCATGGGACTGCATTTCTTCACGATGTTCCACTGCCTTGTGGATCAGACGCTTAGGTCGAAGGTTCTGATAGTGGCCTCCTAAGAAAACCATCTGCTTAGGTTTAGGCACCCGGGCAGTATCACAGCCCTCACAAAAATCAAATAAGATTTGTGTGGTGCATATGTATCTGGTGCCCGTTTGTACCAATATTTATGTGTTCAAATAAATAAATAAGTTTATGAAAGAAACAATACTACTATTTATTTAAAAATGTTTAGGGAGTTAGATTGTCACTCTAGCATACCTAGATGGTTCTTGATATGACAAAAACCAATCCTCTTTTTAGCCAAGATAAATAAACAAAAAGAAAATGATCCAGTAAATTACTGAGAAAAATGTCTTTAAAAAATCCCATCAGTTTTATTGTATAAAATGTGAGTAAATATTCTCTAACTATCTATATTTACTTAGTAAACACTTCATTTTGAGTAGTACATCTTTAAGAAAAAAAGTATAATCATTTCACTTGACAATGATTTTGGTAAATATAAAACAAGCAATTCAGAATAAGATGTGGGTTAATAATATTAGGTTTACAATTATCTTGATATTTTTTTAGAAACTTATTATGTAAATTATTCGTTCTGTAGCGAACAAAACACGGGTGAGGACATTCTACTCGACGCCACCTCTCCCACCAGACTGCGCCAACCATCACCTAGACTCCAGGCCCGCACTGGCGTCCGCAGAACAGCACCCTTCCTCCTCCTGGTTGGCAGCGACACCAAATGTAGTGAATAAGAACACGATTGGGGACAATCGAATGTATTTAGGCACAAATTACAGACCATCTTACTAAATTCTGATAACCATACAACAAATATTCAATTTGCAAAATAACAACCCATTGTCTCAATCTTCACTGTTCCTTCTGTAAATATCAGTTCATCTTCTCTAATTTCATTGTTCATGCATTTTCCTACCAATCGCGCTTCATTCCTGTTTTTTCCTTATCGATCTTCTGCCAAAATACATTCTATGTCTGACCATCACCATATACTACTTATGTGGATATAAGTAGCCCTCACCACAGTTCTTGTATAAATTCTGTTTCACACTAGTTAACTTAGTAAGATAGTTGTGAATATTAAAAACGATAATATCATACATTTTGTATTGTTTGTTTAAATCTTCCTATTGATGTTTAGGACTGTAGTTGATCAATCTCTTATTGTAATATGTGAACCTTCTACAAACTGCCTCGATATTGCCTTAAGTTACAGGGATTATAAACAAACAATACAAAACTAACTTACACTTCATCCCATAGCATAAGCTAGTGGCTATCAGGACTCAGTAGCTAAGTGGATAACGTTATGGAGTTTGAAGCAAACGTATTGGATTTGAGTCACAGAATGAACATCAACTCTGGGATACAGGTACATCCGGGTGACTAATCCAAAATAGAACGAAACACACGCCCTGAATTCTACCGTTAGTCATCATCCATCTTTGCTTATGTTGCTCGATAATATATTTTATAAAATGTAATTATTCCTCTAGTGTAAAGTGACAAGTTACGATTTTTAATTTCAGTTAAAGTCTTTGTACAATACAACTATTACTTAATGTTAGAGTTGAGTAAAATATGTAGAGTAATGCTAAACCCATGAAAGACAGTTATTTAGTTTTCAATTGTTTACAGATGTTCACTAAGTGATACGTGTTTGAGAGTATAGCTGTCACTGTAATATGCATTTGTAAAAAAGAATATAAAGTTTTTAGGGACATTTAGTATAAAGCAGCCTGTTTGAATATCTGAACTACCTGTTCCTGCCATCTGAATATTCCAACAAGTTATCTGTTTCCTTGTTTGTTTTAACAGATCATTATGTCAAATAATTTCATAACCTATTTAGGTGCGTCTGTGAAATGTTTACGACCTTTCGTTGTACAAGTTACAAAACTGTACAATCAGAGACATCGTGATGACTGACAATATGCATTGAAAAGAAGAAATATTATTCAGATGTCGACCTCTGAAATGCAAATATCTAACAGGCGATCATTCAATATTTCTTGTCAGGATCAATCAAGAAATGAGAAAAAGAAACCTGTCGAGATACTTTGTGTTGATAATTCTGTATGGTACCAAAAATATAGTATTAAATAGAGTTAATAATAATAGATATGAAGAGATTCATTCAACGAAATAATATTATCAGAAGTCGTTTTTGTGGAAATTTCAGCATTTGCATAGTTGAAATCATGAGCCAACTGAAGCTAGACCACCAAGGGAAACCTGGAAGCACTGGAAGACCGTTTCGTCCTATTGTGGGACTCCTCAGAAGTGCGCATCCAAGATCCCGCCTCACGAGATTCGAACCCAGGACCTTCCGTCTCGCGCCGGAGCACTCAACTGATAGACCACTGAGGTGGAATCCGATGGTGTTAATGTCTAACTTCAACCAATCCACGAAGTTGAGCAACCGTTAAAAACTAATATACTGAATATTTTTTTCAACTCAAAGACAACTCAAGTTTTAAAACATTATAGATATCAGAAAGGAGGCGGCGTTGTATGCCGGCTAAATGGTCTAGAAGTTGAGCATTCGCGCGTGAGACTGATAAGTCCTGGGTACGAATCCCGTGAATAGGATTGTGGATACACACTGTTCACGAGTCCCATACTAAAATGAAACGGCCTTTCAGTGCTTTCAGATTTTCCTTGGTGGTCTACCTTTAATTAACTCATAATTTCAACCATTAAATTACATTATAAATAAATTATTGTTTAACGAGAAAATTCATTGATATCAGAAGGGGTTTTTTGTGGAGATTTAGTATCCAGGACATACCTCTCGAAGTCAGTCACTAGTGAGCATATGATTATTATTATCAGTAGGAGTAAATCCAGGAGTTCTAGTGAGAAGCAGTGACCAGTGGAGTTCAAACCACGTCTGTTGTGAGATAGGAACTCACTGAAGACAATTGGTGAACGGTTGCTCAACTTCGTGGATTGGTTGGAGTTAGACATAAACACCATCAGATGCCGGCTCAGTGGCCTATCGGTTAAGTGCTCGCGTGTGAGACTGGTAGGTTCTGGGTTCAAATCTCGCTATGCGAGGTCGTAGATGCGTACTGCTGGTGGTCTAGGTTCAGTTGACTCACGCTTTCAGCTATGAAAATTCATTAAATTAATTAAGTTTCTTATATATTTTTTCGGTTAATTGAAATAAACTCATATGGATTTATAATAAATGTAGGTCAGATAAAAAACAGGAACGTCATTAACAGCTTCAGTGAAAGAAATTTTAAAAAAAGATCATTTATTTACTTTAATTGCATCTTAATTAATAAAAATTAACTATTTACCATTCAGCAGTCTTGATACCTTCTTAATTAATGTTAACACTTGATTAGTTAGAAACAAATGTTCTCATTTTTATCTTTGGTTTTTCTCCTTTAATTATCCAAACGGTTGACGACCTGATTCAAGGAATTCATTGAAGGAAAAAAAATCAGGAAATATCTGCGCAATCACTTCATTTCTTAGTCGAAAATTTTTAATTAACCTAACTTTATAAAGAATTATTAGTTTAGATAACTTGTTAACTAGATTCTTTATTATTAAATTTATACATTATAATCGTATATAGATAAACTCTATCTGTATTGACATCAACTAAATTTGTCAATATTAGTTTGAAATATCTCAATAATAATCATTCCTGTTGATGCATATGTAGTGTAAACTTAGTAGCAAAATTTTGAATAAATTAAGCATTGGGTAGACTTTTTATTCTCTGAAGAAGTAGCTTAAACTGAGTCATGAAACGTCAGAAAATCTAATTTTTCCACTCATTGAGATATTACAAATATATTATGTATTTATCAGTAGCAACATGCTAATCTGATGTTAGATTACAGTAAAAAAAAAAACAACGACACGAAATTTTTTTACAAAATGATTCAACTGACTATCACTTTTCTTAGTGAAAGAAAAAAGCACATTCATTTAGAAACTATGAGATTGATCTAATTGAAGATATATAGTTCCTTTTATTATCTTAAAGAGAGGTCAAGAACGAAGATTGGTTCAGAATAACATTTCGTTAGGTTCTTATCAGCTGTTTACAACCTATAATATCCTAAAATCAAAGTTAAATTCAGATATTGATATATTCATAAATACGAATGTGAATAGAGATATATATGTGCATCATGATGTAGTGAAGATTCCAAAAGAGGTCGTGGATGCGCTTTGCTGAGGAATCCTACAATAGGACAAAACTGCCGTCCAGTGCTTCCAGGTTTTCCCTGGTGGTCTAGCTTCAATTGACTCACGCTTTCAACTATGAAAATACTAAATCTCCACAAAAACTCCTTCTGATTCCAATAGAGTTAATAATGTCATGAAAAATTGTTTGTTTCAGATAAATAAATAAAGTTTGTGGGAGGGAAAATTTCCAGAACAGTGAACTAGTGATTAGAACTCATAGAGTTAACAAACATTAGATAATTATGTAATGAAGTAACTGAAAACAGATTAATGGCAATAAGGAAAGATCTGAATTGAAATCGGTTAGTTATGACTTAAAGAAAAATGACTATGATATAATCAAACTTCAAAAAAAGTTAAAATGATGAATGATGTAATGAAAAGGATGTAATGTAATGTAATGGGCAAAGAAAGGTTTATTACAGCTTCTTTTTAGGTACATAGATCTGGTTTTAGACGTTTCATCGCTATATCGCTTTGGCAAATTTCAGAAGATTGGAGTTTGATTGTTTATTAATCACCTTGAAAGACTTCAATGTATCCACTTGATGTCCTGTACCAAGAAAATGTCTTGATATGGCACTGTTGAATGCTCTTAATCCATTTGACCCTAGACTTTTTGAATATGTTCTGCTTACAACATAAATTATTTTAAAATCAAAGTTAACAGATATTGATATACTCATAAATACGAAGGTAATTAGAAATGAATCCATTTGATCTTAGACTTTTCGGAATGTGTTCTTTAAATCGGGTATAGGCTCTCCTTTATGTACTACCAACGTAACTGCCTTTTAACTGATACATTTGAATTTGTATACAAAGTCAATGATAATAAAGAAGGATACGCACCATCAATTTGTTTTCAGTTTCTTCATTCCACAATCATCTAATGTTTGTTAACTCTGAGTTTTAATCACTAGTTCAATGTTCTCAGACTTTCCCTCCCAAACTTTATCCATCCGCAACAAAATGTTTCATGGCATTATTAACTCAGTCTCATACTCTTTATGAACAAATATTCATTCATTCAACTTGTTTTTTCCTTCTTTTAATATAAAAATTCAAACATCTCATTTGGTATATCCTATTGATAAGGATTTAATTTTCAAAAAAAAAATTCATCAATATTTTATGACTAAGAAGCAGATATGAAAAGGATGAATAACAACTGGAAAGAACTGGAAAGGATTGCCCAGGACAGAGTTGGATGGAGAATGCTGGTAAGCGGCCTATGCTCCTCCACGAGGGGTAACAGGCGTAAGTAAGTAAGTAAGGTTTTATAACAGTTAGTATCTATGGTTATTACAAATGTAATCAATTCTTAAAGTAACCAAGAAAAAGTAGTCAATATATATTCTTTAAAAAGATTTTTTTCTTTAAATTTTAAAATTTGAAAAAATAATCCAAGTAGAATAATGAATGTGAAAAACAATTCAATTTAAATCATTACCTTAAAATAATTTCTAAAATGTTTCATTTAAAGAAATTCAATGAAATTTTACAAAATATTTGATAATTTTAATGGTTGAGATCATGAATCATTTGAAGCTAGACCACCATGGAAAACCTGGAAGCAATCGATAGCTGTTACGTTCGAATCTTGCGAGGCGTGATCGTGGATGCACACTGCTGAATCAGCCGGTCAGTGAGCTACAACGTAGGATCAGATACATTTATACATCGGTTTAAATTGCCATACCTCGTTAGCACAACATGATGAACACCGGATTCGTAGAAGTAGTTAATTTAGTGGTGGTAGTATATAAAAGGATATAGTATAGGAAGGAAGAAAGTTATGAAGCAATTTGAATCTCAAGGTTTAAGGGAAGATAAAGAGTGTATACACCTGCGCCATTGTGGTCAATTCTGAGCCATGTCACCTAAAGTCTCCAACCATTGGTCACTAAGGGGTTCCACAATAGGACGAAATGCCCATCCAGTACTTCCAGGTTTTCCGTGGTGGTCTAGCTTCAATTGACTTATGATCTCAACTATTAAAATTATTATAATATCCACGAAACCCCTTCTGAAAATGTTCAATAAACAAATAAAGTATCATTTATTTAAGAAATTAAAAAATATTATTACTAACCGGTATATATTGATTAAAATAAATTTTGATAAACAAATTTATATTGAATATTTTTTCTGTTTTTTCTTTCTTTTTTTTAATTTATCAACTTCCGTTTTCATTAAGAGAGGGAAAAAAGAGAGAGAGGGAGAAAAAGAAAGAATTAAATTGACAAAATTAACAGGTAGTAATGACTTCAGTTTGTTTACTTCTCTATAAAATTTAAAATTGATTATTGAATGAATTGTTTTGTTAAATCATTTACTACAATTTGTTATAAGCATTTAATTTAGTTAAGGCTATATCGAAGCAATACTCACTGTATGCACATATGGTCAATAAAAGATTGATCAATTGCAGTCCTTAACATCAATGGGAAAATTCAAGTAAACAATACCAAGTGAATTTAAGTTTCACTCCATTGCACAAGCAAGTGGTTATCAGGATTCAGTAGCTGAGTTTATAACTTCATGGCGTTTGAAGAGAACGGTACTGGGTTCGAGTCCTAGAGTGAACATCAACTCTAACATGCAGTTATATCCATCTGACGAGTCCTGAATAGGACAAAACGCACGTCCTGAATTTCACTGTTGGCCACTATCCATCTTTGCTTAAAACAATGGAAATGTTTAAAATCTGTTACGTTTATGGATTAATTAAAGCTAGACCAATATAGAAAACCTGGAAGCTCTCGACATAACTAAAATAATACAACTGTTGATTATCTAGACTATTACTAAGGTATATTATTAGGTATTTACAATGTTGTTGAATTTAAAAATTATGTCTACATACAAATTGAAGTCGAGCGAATAAATACTGAAAACTGAG
This sequence comes from Schistosoma mansoni, assembly GCF_000237925.1. Lineage (NCBI taxonomy): Eukaryota > Metazoa > Platyhelminthes > Trematoda > Strigeidida > Schistosomatidae > Schistosoma > Schistosoma mansoni. Next base: position 568,255 of record NW_017386001.1, read on the forward strand.
AAGTATCAAATATTTGTTTATACTATTTTGAAATTATTTTTCATTACTTAAACATAGATACTGTTCATCTTCACTTATAAGCTATAACCTGTTAATTCGAAGTGTTTGAAAATGAGGAAGGAATAGCGAAATGATACTGAATTAATATTCACAGTTGATTGCGATTTCACTTAAGTTAAAATATGTGAATAAAAGGAAGCTTCTGTAAACTTTTCAGCATTTAAAATGTCCTAAACAATAATGAAAAGATATAAGCAAACTTCACCCTATTATACAAGCAAGTGGCTATCATGACTCAGTAGCTAAGTGGATAACGTGATGACGTTTGAAGCGAACGTTACTGGATTCGAGTCCAAGAGTGAATATCAACTCTGAGATGCAGGTACATCCGTCTGACAAGTCCCAAATAGGATGAAACGCGCGTCCTGAATTCCACTGCTAGCCACCACCGACTTTTGCTGAAAAAGCTTGTGACTTAAGGGAATATTGAGGCAATACGTACAAGTTGCATATATGCCAACAAGAGACTGATCAAAAGCAGACCTAAACAATAATGGGAAGATACAAGCAAACAACCCCATGTGAATCAAAATGTTATTACCTAGAGCAAATATAAAATGTGTTTTAACTCCAAACAATTAGTGATCTAATATAATTTACATCATATTGTGAATAAATATAATGATTTTATATCATTACTTTGAATAACAAGCAATAAAAATGAAGACAACATCAGAAATTTTACCATTTGAAATACTATTGACTTTTTGTTAGCACAATAAAGCTCAAAAACTGTCGGTTTTGAAACTGATGATAAAACAAGTTCGCTAATGAAAAAGATCTCGCATACCATCGGTTGCTTTACCTTATGAGTTATCTGTCTACCCATATCTATATCTATATCTATCTAACTATATATATAGTAGTTGTTCCAAACTGCATACAGCTTCTTATATCATGATGTTGTGGTATCGGTTTATATGTTAAGCCCATATACTTTATTCTAGCTTCTGGCCAAGCCAATTCACTTATACATTATGAGTCATATTTCGATCTTGTTCATTATTCGCTTATTAACCTTGACTACTTTTTTATATGAGCGTATGTGTATGCACACTTCGTATCTTATTCATCATATGTCTGTCATTCATTTTTGTCTGACTATGAATATTGATTAATGCTTGGGCATAGCGAGCTGGCTTTCCCTCCATCTCCAATACGCATTATGTTCGCTTCGCTCTCGAGTTGGCTTACCAGCTATCTCCAATGCGTCTTATTTATGCTTCGCTCGCCAACATATGCTCATGTGCTCATAGCTTTATGGCCTACGTTATTCGTCAATAAAAATGTAGTTGCCGCTTCCTTTTACCTTCTTATTCTATACACCGTTAAGATTGGTATAATAACGGTTATCGAGGTGAACTATTAACGAAGCACGGCACTACAATGTGTACTACTTCACACTAATTTTTATCAAGAATTACATTACAACACAAATTGTTAGATAAACTAATGAAATACGAAGTAATATTTTAGAATTTTCGCACTTTATAAACTATTTAAATGATATCTGTAAGTGATTTATGAGGGGCGAATTTTTCTTACATCCCTATAATCTCATGCTGATGTGATTATAGTTTTTTTTTTCTACTTGAGGGCTAATTCGCATACAACAAGACAATCTTTAGCTACAGGAAGTGAGATTTGAAATTCAATACTATTAAGTTAAGATTCATTAATTTCAGTTATTCTTATCTCAATTTCCATTTCCTTATAATAGGGGAATATTATCCTTTCTATCAATTAAAACTATTATAAATGTTCAATGAAAGTAGTTTACGTAACATGTATCTTGCACCATAATTCATCTTTATTATTTTTTTCTAAAAAAAGTATTTTCCCTCCATTTTCATTATCTTGATTATTGGTGCAAAATTAACGTATATTCTGTAATCATTTTTTAGAATCTACTTACCATTATTTAACCATATGATAATTATAATTTATTCTAATAGGAAGATCAAGAACTTAACACATGAAGAAGATTCAACAGGTGAGACTGTAATATATGGACGACCTTTGAGCGACGCTAAAGTGATCTTGTGAATGTCTACCTAGTTACTAGGGCTAAATGAAGGCTATAAAGTAGTTTGAAAAAATAAGGATTAGGATTTACAGTTGATGGTTAGGGTTAGAAATTAGATTTACAGTTTTCCATCACGAATTACTATCAGCTAAAATATTAGTACGCTATTTGACCGAATGGATGAGTGAATTTCGCGCCAAACTCCATGACCTACTATGCTAATTCTGATTGGTTCGTCCATAAATTATAGTCTTGCCACGACTGTTTTGATATAAGAACTGGGAAAATCACATATAACATATTTAGTTAGTGAACCATTATCATCTGTTGATTGAAGCGGTGTTATTTTAAATAATCATTGAATGTTTTTACCTTGAATAGTGACTGTCAGTCAACTCTAATTATTGTGCTTTATGACTGAATAATTTAGATTATAATATTCTGGGATTTACATGGAAAGATAATAAACTCAATTCCTCATGTAAACAATAGCATTAGGATCCAGGTACATTCATTAGATAGTTTATAAGTAAGACAATATAGATGTGGAATGAATTATTTTGTAAGCAGCTACTCTTAGCTATAATCATCTGTTAAATAACAACTATCATGAAAGTATTTTATTTAAAAGAATTCTATATTAACATAAATATCAACATCAGTTATGAGTATCAACAAACATAATACGTAGTCAACATATAAAAGTATATAAATTTTGAATATAATTTATGGGTTTATTTAGAGTGAAAAACTGTAGATGGTTGGATTAGTTTACGACATTATAGAAGTAATCAACAAAGCTTTTTTTATCAGAAGAGGTTTCTTTGGAGATTTCGGTAATTTTATAGTTAAATTCATGAGTCAATTGAGGCTAGACCACCATGGAAAACCGGGAGGCACTGGATGGCCGTTTTGTCCTAATGTAGGACTCCTCGGCAGTGCGAATCCACGATCCTGCCTCGCGAGATCCGAACCCAGAACTCAGCAATCTCGCACCCGAGCGCTTGACCACTAGACCACTGAGCCAGCATTTAACGGTGTTAATGTCTAACTCCAACCAATCCACGAAATTGAGCAACCATTAATCAATGTCTTCAGTGAGTTGATATCTCACAACAGACCCCGGTTGAACTCCACTGGTCAGAGTATCTCACTAGAACTCCAGGAAATACCTTTTAAAGTCAGTCACTAGTGAGCATATGATTATTATCGGAAGGAGTTTTGTGGAGATTTTAGTAATTTTATAGTTGAATTCATGAGTCAATTGAAGCTAGATTATCATGGAAAACCTGAAAGCAATGGACGGTCGTTTCGTCCCAATGTGGGACTTTTGCTGTTATACATAAATTAACACTACAAAATAGATGCGAATAAAAAGTTTTATTCAAATAAACCTTACTAACCTCAAAAACAATAATCTTATTTTTAAATCTTTAATTTAAGTTAAAATATGATATTTTAATCTAGTAATCTTTTTGTGAAATGATAAAAAAACTTGATTTATGCTAAGGAAAATGAGACCGAAATCAATGTGTGTTAAGTAATAATATTCGTAGTATATCGAAGTCACAAATTGATCAATGTTAAACCATTTTTGAAAAAAATGGGAATAATAAATGACCGTTCCATCTTAGCATTGGAATCTTCAACACTGTGCATCTGAAGAGAATTCTCAGAGTTCTTGTGAAAAGCCGTGACCAGTGGAGTTCAATGGTTTCGGGTGTGAGGCAGTTACCTACTAAAAACAATGGAAAATCGTTGCACAATATCATGAACTAGTTGAAGTTAGATATTAACACACTTGCATTTTAACTTAGTAATCTATAGGTTAAGTTTTCATGCGCGAGAACAAAGATCTTGGGTTCAAATCCTACATGTGTGATCATGGATGAGCACTGCTGATGAGTCCCATACTAAGACAAATCAGGCCTCCATTGTTTCCAAATTTTCATTGATGATCTAACATAGATTGGTTCATGATTTCAATGTAATTCAAGAATCTTCACGACCCCAAACCAAAAATATTCGAAATATTCAAGTTGAATGGAGATATCTAAAGTGTGCGATCTACAATTTTCAAGTGATGTTAAACATTATCAACTCTATCTTTCAATTGAGCCATAAAGTCACACAGTTGAATATCCTTTCCTTGGTAAAATCTTTGGATTTTGATTGACAACTTACTAAAGTTTTTATTCTGATTATTACATAACATTAATCATCATACAAACCAAAGTAAACTATCGATATTTCATTTTAGAAAGTCTCCAAAGTTTTTTTCTTTGACAATGAATATGGGATTGCTTCAAGAATAGTATTTCTAAGTAATTGTAAACAATTTCTTCTTGGGTTACAACGTGCGTGAATTTATAGATATGTTTTCTTGATAATAAGGAAGTTAAAAATAGGTTGAAGGATCATACTTATGTATTTATTCATAATAAAGTGACTTTACCTATATATATGATAAGTTTTCAACTTTGTAAATACAAAGGTAACTAGGCTATAATATTTTAGGGATACATATAACTCTCTAGGTAGTTGAACTGTGAAGTGACAAATTAGTTTTTGAAGCGTTTTTATTTCAACCAAGAAGTTGCGAATTCGAGTGTAGCTCTATCAACCTAGATCTTGCGGAGGGTCAATATCGTAAGTCTCTATGAAAAATATGTAGTTTAGATTTGAGTATATGAATTTTATCTTAATAAATGTGATTTCTTAATATAACTGAACCATGTAGCATTTATGGTTTTGAATAGTAATTTGTAACAGCCTGTCTATTAGTACTCGCCAACGTGGTTTATTCTAACTTTTAGACAGAAAAATCAATTGAATCATTGTATACACATGTATTTACCCTTTTCAGACATTCGTCAGTAAACTTGGCTGATTTTATATGAGCCCATATTTTCGTATATTTATTTATCATTTACTCTGTTCTTACCTATATTGAACATGCTTTTATCTGTCGGACTATAAATCCTGAATCACGTTTGATAAAAATTAATTTAGGTATTACTGCTAGTCTAGTTAACATGATTTTCTTTTTACCTCTAATCTTTACCCTATATTATCGAGCGTCCGAAATATACGTTCCCTTATCTCTACGTCGTTAAAACGGGATTTGTAGACAGAATATGTACGAAGTACAGTGAAATACTAACTTTATCATCGTCACGCCGGTTTAGAGTCAACAGCAGGCACTACAAACTTACGTATTTAAAAGTAGGTCATTTGTAGTGATGAGAAATGGAAAGCAGTATTATATGTGCTCATACGTTTACAGCTTTTATGTAAATTAACCTCCTTAATAGCATAAAACTGATCTAAAAAACGTCATCGTTAATGCTCTTGCACTTAACTGTAAGATTAATTGGCTGACTTATAAGTTATTCGTTCAATTCTTAACATTGGGTTTCCGAATACTTCTTGCTTACTTACTTACTTACGCCTGTTACCACTCGTGGAGGAGCATAGACCGCACACTAGTATTCTCCATCCAACCCTGTCATGGGCAATCCTTCCCAGTACTTTCCAGTTGTTATTCATCCTTTTCATATCTGCTTCTGTTTCCCGGAGTAATATATTCTTTGGCCTTCCTCCGTCTGTAGCCACTCCGGGGGCTACTGCCGGTCCCAAGCCCGGAAAGGAGGAGGGTTGGGCATGAGTTGGCGACCCCATCCCGTAGAAAACTAACTCTCTAAAAAAACGCTAACCAGAATACCTCTTGAGATAGATATTTTTTCAACCAAACAAAGAATGTTATACGTATGATGGAAATTTTAATTATATTAGCCATAAATCATTTCCAGAAAGGCGTTTACCAGTTTGCACTTAAAAATCTTATCAAGGACAGTAGGAGCAACAAATTCTAAAGTCAAAGAATAAAACTAAAGCAAACACCTTGATTTTATATCTACGGTTATATCTAAAAAATCAGCCTACAAGTTTAATACAATTATGTAAATAGCGAAACACATTGTAACTTAAGTACTTTCCGTTTGTTACACACGACCTATAATTACCTGAGAACAATAGTAACAGGAAAACCAACAGAGTTAAAAACAGATTGTTAGTCAACTAATCAGTTACATCTAAACAGTGTGTTAATTAGTCAATAATCCCGACTTTTCTATGTGAATAGTATAAAAGAGAACTAGTTGGAATGATTTTAGTGTAGAATTACTATATTTTCTCACCTAAGATGTTCAGGTTAACTTCACACATGGTTTTATCACAAAAGAAAAACTGAAAAGTCCATGTTTCATATTATGACCTAATTAATGGCAACAATATTCCCACAATTTATAGATGACGAGAAAGCTGATTGCAACATCAGTATATCAATAAACATTGAAGGACAAAACATAAAGTTGGGAAAACTGGTAAGTTTAAGTATCTAAACCTATCAGCATAAGATTGTGGAGATTATTACGTTTTTGATTGAGATCATGAATCGATTGATGTTAGACCACCACTAAAAACCTAGAAGCAGTGGATGGCCGTTCCGTCCTAGTACGAGCATTCATAACCTCGTACACGGGATTCGAACCCACAACCTTCGGTCTCGCGCGCAAACGCTTAACCTATAGACCACTGAATCAGCATGCAACTGTGTTACTGTCTAACCTCAACGAATCCACGAAATCGCGCGACGATCTTCCATTGTACTGAGGTAGATACTTGTCTCAACCTGATATGGATCAGCTACACTGGTCACGACTTCGCACTAGAACTCTGAGAATTCCGCTCAAAGCTAGTCACTAATGAGCACATGGCAATTATCAGTATGGAATTGCCAAAATTATTAAGCTTTTTATTGAGATCATGAACCAACTGATGTTAGACCACCATCAAAAACCTGGAAGCACTGGACGGTTGTTTTGTCTTATTGAAGGACTCCTCACCAGAGCAGGACCGCGGATGTGCACTGCTGAGGAGTTCCATGATAGGAATTAACGGCCGTCCAGTGCTTCCATGTTTTGGATGGTGGTCTAATATCTAAACATACCCAAAAATGAAAGAATGATCAGCGGCTGATAAATTTAGAACATAATATACCATGATAAATGACTAAACTACAATAATGAAGTTACAGATATATTGTATTCATAATATCCATTAACTCTTAGATGAAAACCACATGGCTAACTATTTATACCTATGTTAACAAAATTGAGGGAAATCAACATCTGATAAGTTAATAGAATTGAAGGGAACGACTAATCAAAAAATAATGATGCTAAAAATTGTTCAACAAAATAGCTAAAGATAATATCAAAACAGTTTGAGATGTTTGATGATAATGATGATGATGGTGCTTTACACGCCTATATAAAAACCTAATCAGAAAGTCAGACCACCAAATCCGCAGAAAGTTGGGTAGTTAGAATAAACCTAGTGGGATACTATCCAAACGTCTGAAGCTCACTGGATTATTTTTGACGTCCAGTTTTTCGACGATTATTTGATCAAAAAGTTTTGATACACGTAGATTAATGCAAGGGCATACATTTTCATAGTATAAACCTGCAAACGCAATAGACTTATGTGCTGTTTTTTCTATCAATTACTGAAGCCAATGTGAAAGACAAAAGCGAGATTTTTCGGGTTTTTGAGTTCTCTGAGCTAGACTGTTTAATTGCGAAGCTTTCATCATCCTGTTAGGCAACATCACTAACACTTACTTTGTATAAATGTAAACTTCTTACTCCACAAGTCTCAAGTAAGTTTGTTTTGTTGTCTTTATTCGTGATTGACTGTTTCTGTAGGTTTCATTGACTTCATTTATTCTTGTATTCAAGATGACTGTCCTGTCGTGTTGTCCTTTGACCAAAAACAGAATAAACTGATACAAGACTTATGGAAGGACCAAGAAGCTCATTTCTACATTGGATAAGTGCCGATAACTTTGTTCAGATGGACAATAAAAAGCTCCTCGATTAAGTAGTCTATCTCAGAAAACGAAACAACACTAGAAACATTCATCTAAGCTAATAATTTTCTTCAAACTTTCAAAAACTTATGCGATATTCTATTATCACATGCTTCGTTTAAACTGTGGATTCTGATTCTACCTATTATAATAAGACATTAATATGTAAATTTGAAAGATAATTAAAATCCATGTTGTCGATAGCTGAAATGTATCCAAATATATTATTAGTGAAATTATTTAACAATTGAGGTAATGAACAAATTTAATAAAACAAAACTGAATTCATCATACTTACTTATTTAATTACGCCTGTTACTCCCAATAGAACACAAGCCACCGACCAGCATTCTCCAACCAACTCTGTCCTGACCCTTCCTCTCTAGTTCTATCCAGATGTTCATTCTTCTCATGTCTTTGTCTATTTCTCGGCGTAATGTTTTCTTTGGTCTTCCTCTTCTCCTTTGACCTTGAGGACTTCAAGTGAGGGCTTTCCTCGTGACGCAGTCGGGTACTTTCCTCAATGTCTGTCCTGTCCACTTCCAGCGCTTCTTTCTGATTTATTCTTCCGCTGGAATCTGGTTTGTTCACTCCCACAGCAGGTTGTCCCTGATAGTGTCTGGCCAACGGATCCGAATTATTTTGCGTAGACAACTGTTAATAAACACCTGTATCTTCTGGATGATGGCTTTCGTAGTTCTCCAAGTTTCCACCCCATACAGTAGAACTATCTTGATATTTGTATTGAAAATTTTGACTTTGGTGTTGGTTGAAAGTTGTTGAGTTTGTCAGTATCTCGAAAAAAAGCCGTATTAAACTTTTGTGATGTTATCCACCCCGTTTTCCAGTGCATCTTGAGTTTCAGTTTCGTCTTGGCGACCAGCAAGTGATAATCTGAAGCTATATCAGCTCCTCTCGTGGTTCTCACGTCCTCCATCGTCCTTCCGAACTTTTTGTTGATGCAGATATGGTCGATTTGGTTCTGTGAAGTGAGATCCGGTGATGTTCATATGGCTTTGTGTATACGTGTAAATAAAAAAGTGAAATATATTTTCACCAAACAACAGACAAAAAAACAGCAATTAACAATTATTAAAAAAAGAAGGAATTGAATTTTATACTGTTATGTTCCTAACGGTCCTGTTTATCATCACGTGATAAGATCGCCAATAAGAACACCGACTTATATGAACAGACCAATGACGCATAAACCAGTACGAGCAACCTAGAGTCAACTCTAAGTTCTTATTAGTCCTCTGAGGTAGTATATTCTCGTCTAACTCAGTAGGTTCAGTCCAGAACACCATTATCCGCTATATGAATCATTTATTTCAGTCATACACAGTTTATATACAAGCAAACTAAACCACATCATACCATAAAATAGAAAATAACGATTATACAAAAAAATTCAAGCCAAAAGTAAGTGTGAGAGACTGTAACTAATAAATTGGGAATATCTTAACAAAAGTAAATCGTATAATAGTACTCAATAAGTTAAATCAAAGCTTATAATAAAAGGAATATAAACATTTTATTGGCCCGAAATCGGAATCCGATTCGATCGTTTGGTTATCGTTATTGAAATATACATAATAAAAATCCATTATTATTTATTTCCGTTATTCACGAGCGCAAGTTAAGTCGATGATTATACATGAGGATTAATGATATGTATATTCCAATATTAATCATTGATACGATCTAAATGGAATCAGATTTCGGGCCACTAATATATACATATAATATAGTTACTGAAGAGTTGTACAATAAGAATTTATATTAATAACAGCACATAAATAGATCCTAGCAGTTACCACTCGCTTATTCTTCGTCCGTATAATAACATACACTGGTCGATTTGTATAATCAAAATTTGTCAGAAAATAAGCATAATCTTTCGAATTTATAATATACCGAAAATAGATTGTTTCAATTACTAATTAATTAACATTATTAAATGTTAGTTTTATCCAATTAAAAGAAACTGTTTATATTGTAACTTTTAGTTCAGCTAATTACCATGTGATTTATTCACCAATCGAAATGTAATTTATACAATCATAACACTGTGCCAAAACAATGAAGTATCGACCGGTATGAGCAACCTAAAGTCTTTATTGGTCCTTCTTCCTGCACGGCCCTGCCTGTTGAGTTCAGAACACCAGTACTAGCTTTCACGATACAAATCATTTATTTCAAAAATACTTCGTTTATATACAAGTCAGAACCGACCATATCACACCATGAAATAGGAAATAACATTTATACAAGATCAAGCTACAAGGTGACTGTGATTGTGAAAGACTGTAATTAATAAACTGGACATGTATTTTTTTTACATGGAAGATATTATTATTATTATATTATTGTTATTATTATTATTGTGTTATCCTTATAATTTCCCCTTCCAGCCATATAGAATGGTGAAGTCTAGTAAGCCCTTCTAGAGAAGAGTGCTACATCGAAGAACAGCACAACTACCGGGACAGGATAGCTGTTTCTGCACTGCTTACGCAGAACCATTACATAACACTCACAACCCATATTTTTTTGTTTGGTCAGACTCATATTTTAACACTCTTTTGAACCCTCAGTAATTATGCAATGACTCTATGTAGCATTCGTAATCGTTCTCGGGTATTGGTATAGTGGTTGCCTAGGCCGATCTTCAACACCCAGGTTACCGCTCACGTTGGTTCATTAAAACAGTCCCATGATCCAGTAGGCACGACGAGGACGTGTAAGTCGGATTTTGCCTCCTATCCTCATAATATTTGATTGATTACCAGACAAAATAAATTATATAATTGTAATTAATAATAAAATGATAAGTAATTCCCATATCTAATTTAATGTTTATTATCATTATAATTTATGTTTAATTATAATTAAACTTATTCACATGGTTGATTAGTCATTTGTTTATTTTTATTTTTATTTAATGGAAAATATTTTTTGTATTCTCTTTTTTGTGATTTTAAATGTACGCGCGCGCGCGTGCGTGCGTGCGTATGTGTGTGTGTGTGTTGGTGTAAGGATGTTATTAAACTACAATTTAATGAAACATTTTTCTCTAAACTTCTTTTTTTTTTGTAAACAATTCTTAATTAATGAGTACACATTCAACTGTATTGACAACAAATAATTAATGGTAAACAAAATGATTTGTTTTTTGTTGTTACCTTGTTTTGTTTTGTTTTATTTTTGAAAGTGAGAAAAAGTTTTACCTTAAACTTTTGGTTTGATTTCCTGTAGAAATGAAGGAATTAAATAGAAATAAAGGTTTGTAAATCAAAGTTCAATGTGTAGAAATTTCTCATAAGTAGATATATATTAATAGAAATGTATAAATTTAATGTAATTGTATAGTTGGATAAATTTTGTGCATTATAAGCAAAGATAGATAGTGGCTCGCAGTGGAATTCAGGACTCATGTTTCGTCCTATTTGGAACTCGTCAGCTGGATGTACCTGCATCTCAAAGTTGATGTTCACTCTGGGACTTGAATCTAGCACTATATGTTGTAAACGCCATCACATTATCCACTCAGCTACTGAGTCGTGATAGCCACTTGCTTGTGTAACAGGGTGACGTTTAAATTCACTTGGTATTGTTTGTTTGAATCTTCATATTAATTTTTAGGACTGGGGTCGAGTCCCAGAGTGAACAACAACTCTGAGATGCAGGTACATCCAGCTGACGAGTCCAAAATAGGACGAAACGCGAGTCCTGGATTTCAATGCTAGCCAATATTCATCTTTGCTTATAATGCTTGTGAATTAAGGCTATATCGAAGCAATACGCATAGTATGCACATATGCTAATTAGAGACTGATTAAAAGCAGGCCTAAACATCAATGAGAAGATTCAAACAAACAATACTAAGTGAATTTGTACATTATATTTACGATTTTGTGTTGCAAAGACAATTGTTTGTTATAATAAGAGTTATGTTTTCATGCTTTTTGTAACGAAAAAAATGTATTTTCAATTATTTATTCAGAAATGTAGTTGTACTGTACTGCTGTATCAATCGAACTAGTTACTAGAATAAAGTATATAAACCTGAAATTGTCGAACGTAATTAAACAATTTACAATAAACGTTTTACAAATCAGAATAGGAGTAAATACTTAACTCTGTTTAATTTGTTGTGTTTAATTTGGTGCTCACGTGACATTTATGTGGTATTAAATAACTGGGTTTAGAAGTTAAATCGGAACAGTGATATAGATTTTGTAAACAAGGCGTAAGAACTCCCGGTTGGTTACTAATTAAAAGAAATTTATAAAATCCATCAACCAGATTCATTAATTAAAGTATTTTGATGAATATTTTGAGTCTGTTTTACGATAAATCTCATCTGGAACTGTTATATCTCGAACCTTGATTCTTAGTATGTCGCGTAATACTTGAGCACACGAACGTTAGAACCCTCCCAAGTCGCAAAAGGAGAAGACAGAAGACTAGTAGGTAGGAATCTTATTCCCAACACAGTGTTCAATATAGTACAAAAATCCCATGTATTTATGGTTTTTTGTTGAAAGGAAATCATCATTTCGGACAGCCAATAGGCCTTCTTATTTATCCACTAGGGGAACTATACGTCGACAGACCAGAATAATCGTCTAGCGGAGATTGCATAGAATATCTTCGGCTCTTTCTGGGCTTCTTGAGCCTTCTTTGAGCTTGTCAACGAGCTATCCTTGCAGGAATATGTTGTTTATTAGACCTAAGGTCTAATAGTGATAACAACTTTCCGACCAAACCTTATTTATTTTACAATTTCACATCAGGTATTTTAGTAAACAACAATAATAATGGTCATCATATTCTCAGTTTCTGGTTTTCAATGTAAAAAAACCTTCTTCAACAATTTTTATTAACTGGCATAGTTTTTCATAAATAGAATTCACTGACTACATTGTTAGGTTTGTTATTCTGTCAACTGTAGGAAAATATTTACTGTGTGCTTTCCATAAATAGAATGTAGAATCACGTGCATGAATCACTTGTGACATTATTTATTAATTATAGTTATCACTTATCTTCGTACATTTTAGATAAAAAATTGTTTCGTTACTCGTAGCATATTCGATTTACACTATTCGTATAACTGTCAAGCTAAGCGAAACAATCATCTGTGTATCAATTCACGCTGCTTCAAGTCATTTCCAATCACATAGGTACAGCCATATTTATTTCACTGTTAACCAATAATTAATACAATGTCACTAGACTAAATAGTCTATTAAGAAATACAGTTTTAATAGTTTAAACCACGAACTAATTCCATTCAGACTACTACTGAAAACTTGAAACTAATTGACTACCGTTTCTTTTAAACATGGGACTCCTCGGAAGTCCACAATCATGTCCCTGGGATTAGACAAAATAAGATAAATAACATAGGTCAACGAATGAAGGGATTATTTGTTAAAAGAGTTTTTTTAGATTTCTTTGGTTGAGATCACGAATCTATCAATGTTTGGCCATCACTGAAAATCTGGAAACACTGGACGCCTGATTTGTCTTACTATGAGACTCGTCAGCAGTGCTCACCCATGATCCCACATGTTGGATTCAAACCCAGGATCTTTGGTCTCGCTCACGAAAACTGAACGTATAGATCACTGAGTTAACATGCAACTGTGTTAATGTCTAACTTCAACTAGCCCATGATATTGTGAGACGATTTTCCATTGTATTTGTTTGGTAACTGCCTCACACTCGACACAGTTGAACTCCACTGGTCACGGTTTTTCAATAGAACTTCGAGAATTACGCTCGAAGCTAGTCACTAGTGAGCACATGATAATTATCAGAATGAAGTTGTGGAGAGACCATCCACGTTTTCAATGGTGGTCTAATATTCATCGATTCAGGATCTCAATCAAAACTCGACAATCTCCACCACCACATAGTGATAGATTTTTATATGAACCAAAACATGGAAATGTAACTATGAAGAACAAATTACGAAATCTACAATTTAATCATATTATTACCTATTAAATAACAGTTGGAAACTGTCTGGAGACTATGTTTAACATATTGATATCTAGACTTCAACATGAAATATAGTCACTGGGACTTCTGAAAGTGACTTATGCCGGAAAATAATCAATCTATCAAGTGAGATGGGCCAAAAAAGGAATGGCCTACTTACAAAAGTTCTACTGATGGGGGTGTCTTTTAGGTAAATCAATCTAAATTAGAGGACTATTTGGTGTATAAATAACTGGCTACTAGCCGTATTTGTCTTGTTCTTCAAGTACTTATTGAATGCCATCAGTCATGTTGCAATATATTCATTAGTTCAAATAAATTGACATCATGTTCACTATGTTTAGATGTCACGCGGTTGGGGATTATCGACGAAAAAAACCTAAACTGAGGTTTCATGATGGTTAGTAATCGTGAGCAACGACTGCTTGTAATTTTAAGGGGATTGATACTCTTCTTGGGATTCAAACACATGTCATCCAGATCCAAAGTCTGAGACGCTGCCAGTGAATTATCCGAGATACGACGTCGATACCAATTTAAATAAGAGCGACTTACATCATAAGCATGATAAATGCTTTCAGTGTTTGAACATAAATATTTTATTTACCTAGCATATTTGGTTAGCTAAAATGAACTCTTCCGTTACATTGATGTCATGATACTCATGTGATGTATAAAATAATAAGTAAACAATAGGAAAAGTGATACTTGAATTATCAACTTGAAATATATATAAAAAAAATACATATATTAGTCTGGGCACTGTATGCTCAAAACCGTCTTAATGTGATGGCCCTTGTACCTGATTCCATTCAGATCGTAGGAATGATTGCTATCAAAATATATATTCCAGCTACTCTCGTATATAATCATCGACTTAACTCATGCTAGTGAATAATTGAATTAAATAAGTCAAATACGAGAATGGATTTCGAATACGTATATTTCATACAATCGTTGATCCAGACAGAGAATCAGAGAAACGAAGCGAAGAAAGAGAAGAGGAGAGAGTGAGGTGAAAGAAAATGGAGAAGGCGAGTGAGTTAACTCCATTTGTTAAAGTGTAATTCAATATTTACGTTCAGAAGAAAATAAATTATAGACACGTAATGAATGAGGCAAGCAATTAATACATATACGATCATATAAAAACAGAATTAACAAGCTATTAGGTGACAAGGTCAAAATATAACTTAACAAGAATTAATAGATTAGTCTGTCCAGATGTTTAAATAACCTATATAGGGTTAACATAGTACCATTCATTACATTAATATGTACTTCTTTCTAAGATCTATAGGAATTAAATGATAAGTGAAAAACTTGAATCTAAAAAAACCCTTTTCTCCAAGAATAAAACGTGCTTTTAACATTTTGACTTCTGTTATTGTTTTTTTAACCTAAATTAACAATATGTCACTTGAACATTAACTATTAATCATAATACAAAAAGCTGTTGTTGTTTTTTTCTTTTTCAATGTTAACCGTTGTTGAATCAATATTTTTTTAACCAAAACATACACTGCCAGGAGTTTCAACAATTTTGTTTTTAAACTGTCCTACATGAAAATCAATAAATCCAACTTACTAAATCACTTTGGAAAGATTCAGTTTGTATATATATTTTACGGTTTTCTTTTATTTTTGGTTCAAAATGTTTATCTCCTTTTTTTCATTATATTCATTCATTCAACACAAATGGGGGACAATTAAACGTTAGAAGGGGGTTTTGTAGAGATTTAAGTAATTTTTTATTGTTGAAATCATGAGTTAATTGAAGCTAGACCATCATAGAAAACCTGGAAGCATTGGTATTCGAATACTAAATCACAGAATCCCTTAGTAAAATCTAAAAATCATATAGTAAATACTTCATTTGCAAAATATCAATCAATCGTCTCAGACTTCATTGTTCCACCACGATTGAGAACTTGAAAGTACTGGATAACTTGTGACTAATATAACATCTAATATACTAGCCTCAATAATTATCGGACGCCTAACCTTCTCCTTCCAGTTATTTCACTTTCCATTGATAATACATACTACTTATATCTATCGATATCAGTAACACACCACTATTACACTAGTTTCATATAAATGAAATATATCGGTAATTTTATATGGTTGAAATCATGAGTTAATTGAAGTTAGACCATCATGGAAAACCTGGAAACACTGGTATTCGAATACAAAATTACAGAATCCCTTAGTAAAATCTAAAAATCATGTAGTAAATACTTCATTTGCAAAATATCAATCAATCGTCTCAGACTTCACTGTTCTTTCGACTCCATACCAATCATCTTCTATATTCTCGTTCTCTTTTCTTTGATCTTCTTAACATTCTCCTTCCAGTTATTTCACTTTCCATTGATAATACATACTACTTATATCTATCGATATCAGTAACACACACCACAATTACACTAGTTTCATATAAATGAAATATATCGGCAAATTTTTTGTTATAATTAATTACATCATAAATTTTGACATTGTTATTATTATTAATGTTCATTTTAGCTGATGCAAAACATTGAAAAGTTTTTGTCTGCATTTTGTTTATAAAAAAAAATTAAAAAAATAAAAAAATAACACATTACTGTATCTCTTTTCAAGTGTTTCAAACATTCACCATTATTTTATCTCTATGATAGTTTATCACTTAAATTTACTACTAACAAAAATTATTGATTCAAATAACCAAATCTTTCAATTTACTGACAATTGTTTACTTAAAAGAACCTTTTTTATTACATAATAATCCTTACTTACTATATTTATCTTTTTTTTTCTAATTTCACTCTATATTTTTTGGCGGGTGGGGGGAAGGGGAATATTATTAAACTAAACAACTTAGTAACTGTTTGTTTTATATGTCAACTTATTCATTGAAGCATAATATTCTCTTTTTTTTTCAATAAATGAAAATATAATCAATAAGAGCTAAACTTTTATGACAAAATGATGTGAAATGAAAAAAAAAACACAAGTAGTAACTAAGAGAAGAAACGTTGATATCGGTTTAAGAGTGAAAAAATATGACTGATTATGTATATTGTTTGTTTGTTTTTTTTTTGTATGCAGAATGATTTTCGTACGAAATAAAAATGAAATCAATTAGAGGTAATTATTATAAAATATCTAGTTCTAAATTGAATATTAACAATAATGACAATAATTATAATTGAAAGTTGAAAAATAGTTCATATTTTGTCTATGATTAACATTGGAATTCGTCAGGATAGGATTGTAGAGATTGTTGAGTTTTAATTGAGATTATGAACCGATTATTTTTAGATTACCATTGAGAACTTGAAAAAAACTGGATGACTATTTCGTCCTAATATGCGACTCCTCAACAGTCACTATTCACGATCCCGCCTAAGAGATTTAAACCCAGGATCTTCAGTCTCGCCCGTAAATGTTTAACGTTCAGACCACTGGGTCGGCATACATTGGTAATAATATCTAACTTCAATCGATCCATCACCTTGAGTAACCCTTCATACATTTTCTGAAGTAATAACTATCTCCACCCGACATGAATTGGACTCTACTGATCACAACTTCTCGCTGGAAATCGAAGAAGTCCATTTTGAAGCTAGTCAATAATGAGCACATGACTATTATCACAATGGGGACTTGTGGAAACTGTAGTAATTTTAACAGTTGAACTGATGACTTGATGTTAGCTAGACCAACATTAGGATAAAACGGCCATCCAGTGCTTCCAGGTCCTCAATAGCGGTCTAGCTTTTATTTGTTTTTCTACAATTTCATTTATACAACTAACTTAGACTGTGATCCGTTAATCAACTTCAAACTGTGGTGTGGTCTACTTATATCCACACAAGTAGTATATGGTGATGGTCAGACATAGAATGTATTTTGGAAGAAGATCGATAAGGTACGAACAGGAATGAAGCGCAACCGGTACGAAATGCATGAACAATGAAATCAAAGAAGACGGACTGATATTTGCAGAAGGAACAGTGAAAATTGAGACAATTGATTGTTATTTTGCGAATTAATTGTGGACTGTATGGTTGTGAGATTATGGTGAGACAGTCTGTTATTTCGGCTTAAATACATTCGATTGTCCCTAGTCGTGTTCTTGTTCACTACAAAACAACTGTATAATGTAAACTAACGTTCAATGATAATAATAGTGAACAAAATATAAAAACGTAACTATATTCACCCCATAGTTTGTAATGAAACTTTCCAAACCATTTTTATTACAACACTTACATCCGTAATATGTAATTTTTATTTATTAACTTTATTTTAAGCAATAAATTCCGGTAAGTAGTATAACAAGTATCCATAAAAAATTTATTCTTATATTTGAAAACGTAAGTCAATTGAAGCTGGACTCACTCTTTCAACTGTGAAAATACTACATCTCCACAAAACCCCTTCTGATAATTATTCTTATATGTCCATTGAATCATTAAATTCTTAATTAAAAGGGGACTTAGTTTACTTTCTAGAAAGTTTACTACTGTTTCCTCTTTATTTATTCTTCATCTTGTTTAATTCAATTATTAAGTTGTAATTAATTTTTCAGCAATAAAATGAAAAACAGCACAGTGATAATCATAATAATTATCACTATGTTAGTTAGAAAAGTAAGGGTAATGAAAATTTTTTCAAAAAAAAACGTGTAATTTTAAATTTTAAATCTTGAACATTGAATAAATGTATGTTTACGTTGTTTTTATAATAGAGGAAACAATTTTCCGCTTGTTTTAAAAAAAGTAACCGGTACAGTGAAAAAATAATGATGAATATTAGAAAATAAAATAACATTCGATAGTTTAATAAGAAGATGAAGATTATTAAAACTATGTGATGATATATTAGCGCAATACATTTCGAACAATCTGATCACACATATACTTGTTAAGAACATTTACATATTATTAATAAAAAGGTCAACTAGACTGGAA
This sequence comes from Schistosoma mansoni, assembly GCF_000237925.1. Taxonomy (NCBI): domain Eukaryota; kingdom Metazoa; phylum Platyhelminthes; class Trematoda; order Strigeidida; family Schistosomatidae; genus Schistosoma; species Schistosoma mansoni. Next base: position 587,246 of record NW_017386001.1, read on the forward strand.
ATTGGGGGGGGTAAGAGGAGACAAGGATAATAATAACGACAATAATAATGTGAAGGACTCAGTGGCCAAGTGGATAACACGATGGCGTTTGAAGCGAAAGGTACTGGGTTCGAGTACCAGAGTGAACATCAACTCTGAGATGCAGGTACATCCAACTGACGAATTCCAAATAGGACGAAACGCGAGTCCTGTATTCCCCTACTAGCCACTATCCATCTTTGCTTACAATATGTAAATAATTTGAAACCTAATCACTCTGTATAATGAGCTAATAATACCAGGGTAGGTTTAAGGTGAAAACAAACTTTTTTTGAATACACAAAAGTGGTTTAAGTTTTCGTATGGCCAAGGCTTCAATAAACTTTAGTATACGCCCTTTTACACTTTTATACAACACCACAAAAGCCGAGTTCAGATCAATTTTATGGCCTGTTTCGATTATATGTTTGGCAATAGAGGATGATAGATGTTTATCCTCTACTAATATTGGGTCATTTGATTCTATTTCTTTCTGCAACCATTTCGATACATGTTCACACACCCTGATTTTCAGATCACGATTGTTCGAAATCTATTGCGTTAATATATCACATAGTTCTGATAACCTTCGTCTTCTTATTACAATATCGAAATTTATCAAAGGGACTATTTGCTTTAAAATAACTTCATTTCTAATTGAATAAACTACATTTTTTTAAAGTATCATAACTAACGTTTGACTTGATAAGTTCGAATAAATTGAGGATTGGGTAGGTTGTTATAAATAAAATAATTTATTTGTAATATTTCAATGAGTAGGAAAATTAGATTTTCTGACATTTCGTGACTCTTTATAGGCCACTTCTTCAGAATATTATCACCCTTGTGTTGTTTCTTTGTACTATTTAAAATTGAATCCATTTTGATTTGGTTATTTATTCTATGAAGAAGTGGCTTACACTGAGTCACGAAATGTCAGAAAATCTAATTTTTCTACTCAGTGGGATATTACAAATATATTTTATTTAAAACTATATTTTTATTTGTTTTAATCTTATATGTGAACATTTATAATTTTTTTAAATGTTTTTCTAACTCAGATTTATCAAATATTTATAGTAATAATTATGCGACAGTTTGTAATTTTATTTTTGATGTTATCTGTTTTGCTTACAATAGTGAACACGGTGGACACGGATGGTCTACCTCTGGGAGTTGGAAAACACTGATTCCAAACTAATGGTGCACTTGGTCTCCGGATTCTGAAGTAACAAATGGAGTATGGACCTATTCTTGACCACCGGCTATCATAGGACTACATCTCCTTATGTTGCCCCACTGAATTGTGGATTAGACCTTTAGGTCGAAAGCTCCGGGTGATCTCCTCCGGGAAAACCACCTGCTTCCGTCTGGACAGTATCACAGCCCACACATAAATCAAGTGACTTGTGTGACACATATGTATTCTGAGTCCCTTTGTACCAATATTTATGTGTCCAAATAAATAATAAAATATGCTTACAATAGTATCCATAATAACGGTAATCACAATATTGGATATTTGACGACCCTTGAATATTTTCATCCGTTTTTTTTCAATAAAAATTAGTTATTACTGCTTTAAAATGTAATTTTTGATGGGGCGTTTTATAACTGAAGAAAATCGGTACTGTGGAAAAGGAAGAACTTAGATTTGAATAACGGAAAGAAAACAACAATTGCGATAGATGAAAATTTTTGTCAGCCCCTTCAAAAAACCCAAGGGAAAATTGTTATATCTAGAGCTTTAGATTCTTGCTGTCCCTCATACAATTAGACTACTTGAACGATCGAAGCCGCAACCTCACAAAAGGGAAGACAGAAGACTAGTAAGTAGGAATGTATTTCCCAACACAATGTCAATTATAGTACAAAACTGTTAGGTATTTATAGTTTTTAGCAAAAACGAAATCATCATTATAATTATCCAGTCCGCACACAGGGGGTTATTAGCATTTGTTCAATAGGGAAGCTACACGTAGTGATTCCGGAATATTCTTTCAAAAGCTGATTGGATGGAATATATTCGGCTCCTTCTGAGCTTCTTAAATCTTCCTCACTTTCACCTGTGGACCGTTCTCAAAAAAATTAATAATCAAATGCATCAATTCATATACAGATTTTACTGATACATGATGATTAGTCAATGTATATCATACATAGTGAGCATATAACTGAAGTTTATACTCGACTTATACAACCGAGTAGTATACTGAACATAATTATATTGAATTCATACAAATGAATGGTTAGTGCTATACTGAACAAATGTTACTTTACATTAGTTCAAATGATTATTATACTGAACAAATATTTTATATCAACGTAAACCTTATAAATCTTACAGAATACAACAGTCCACTTTATTATCAAAGATGTTATTCGATAAAGTTATCCAGTCTTATTTACAGTTTCTTGCAAGTTATACAAATTATATAAAATAGATGGAATGTGATTAGCGATGAAACCTACTATGTGTGTTTCTTCATTTCTAGGGCTCGTCAGCAGGATGTCCCAGTATCTCAGAGTTGATGATCACTCCAGAGCTCGAATTTGATACCCTTCACTTCAAATACTATTCATCTCTGATAAAATGCTTGTGATTCAATAGCAATATTGTGAGGATAGTCATCACAAACTTAATTTGTAATTAATTTCTGATACTATTTGCATTTCTTTCATTAATTCTCATAATTTTTACATTTACTATGAGTGACTGTAAAATAGTTGCTTAAAATCGCATAACCTTAAATCCTTCCTATTTTCTGTTTTGGACCCCCTCATAGCACGACACACTAATAACCGCTCATAAATACACATTGCTACACATACACACACACATCTCCCCTTCTCAATTATCTGTTGTTATGATAATTGAACTCTAAAATATTTATTATCTACATTTACAAACCACACAGGTTTATTCCTATCATATACTTTATCTGGATATACAGCTCAAATTATATTAATTACTTATAATTTTAGATTATTATACTAAATGCAACTCAAACACTCCAAGTCCTAACAATTAAGGTAACATTTAGTAAATTTTTATTGTGTTTAAAAATTATATTTAATATGGTAATACATTAATTTTTGGGCGTAATAACTTTATCATTATTTTTGAGTTGATATATTTTTGGCCCACCACCACAATATCAAGGGAATCAGAACAAAACGTGTATATGCTAATTAAAGATTGATTTATTACAGTTCTAAGAATCTGTGAGATCAGAATAACCAATATATCTGCATTCGACTTGATGCTCACTCAGTAAAAGATGCCGGTTCGATTCTCAGAATGAATGTTGACTCTGAAATGTAGGTAGATCCAGCTGACAAGCGTCAAATAGGACGAAACGAGTGTCACGAATTCCATTGCAAGCCACATTCCATTTATTCTATATATGTTGTGTTATGATGGCTATATGGGTGCAATTCATACAAGAGACGCATATGACGACTTAGCCTGACCAAATATCGGTCAAAATATCAACAACGGGATGATTTGAACCACTATAAATTAAATAAGGAAAGAAAAAGTTTTATAAGTTTTGTTACAATATATCAAGTTAAGTTGTGCTTTATATAAGGTTTTCTACACAAAATAGGCTGCTTAAAGACTAAAAGCCGAACATGATTTCTGTGTTGCTGTTTTTTCCCTGTAAGCACAATCTGGACTGTGGTAGCACTACTATCAGTCACTTCGAATAAAATAAGAATTCAAGTATTTCTAAAAGAGCGTTTGTTTGTCAAAATTTCTAAGTAAACAAGCTTGCACAATTATTGGTACTGTCATATTATTATTTACTCAGAATTTACAGAAACATAATCCAATCACTGATTATCCTCAAACAATATAACTCCTTTATTGTGATAAGGTAACAGCTAATTTGTGATTTGTATTATCGTCCGTTGTCATATAACATTTATCTATTACTTTACTGAATGTCTGCTTACTGAAATTTCATGGTGTACAGCTTTAGATGTTTATTTCTATGCCTGCTTGAACCGTGATGAGAAAAACGGATCTATTTCTTCATAATTAATTAACTAATCAACATCACAACTTATATTAATCTGAACGAGGTTCTAGTGTTAACGGGGATCCAATGTCATTTCACTAAGTTTTTACGCGTTATACACTACACAAATTACGATTATAATCCAGATAAAAAGCATTCCAATAATAAATGTTTCATAGATAATTAACTTGTTCGAATTCTTAACATTTTATATTTCTATGAAATAATTTAATACATGTGTTCACTAGTGAAAACCTTCAAGATGAATTTCCTTGAGTTCTAGTGAGAAGTTGTGACCAGTGGAGTCTAATCCATGTCGGGTGGAGACAGTTATTTACTTCGGAAAATATATAAAGGGTTGAGCCGGATCATGGATCGATTGAAGTTAGACATTAACATAATTGGATGACGGTTCAGTGGTCTGGAGGTTAAGCGTTCACGCGCGCGACTAAAGATCCTGGGTTCAAATCTCTCATGCGGGGTCCTGTACACGCACTTCTGAGGAGTTTCAGTCTTTCAGTGCTTCCAGATTTTCAGTAGTGCTCTGACTTGAAATGACTCTCTCAACTGCAGTAATTATTTCGAAATTTCAACGTAACACCTGTTTCTTATGTTATGAAATCATCTTGTTCTTTGCTTTTCCAGAAATTTCTTGTCTTGACTATTTCTATCTCATCAACTTTGAAAATGTAGATCTTGTCATTAACAGATAAACTCTAATTATAGACAAATCCAGTGCTTCCAGGTTCTCCACGGTGGTCTAGCTTCAGTTGACTCATGATTTCAACTATCCATATTTATTTTATCAACCTTCCTTCGCTTTCTTTTCCTTACTCCTCCCAATCTACATTAACTGTTTCTTCAGTTATTTAATTATCTTTTAATAGTTAATTGTGAAGTATAATTAATCATTAGGATAATTAATGATTGTAATAAAGAAAGAAAGAACAAAAAAACATTTTTTCGGATCATTATAAGGCAGAAAAACAAATGAACAAGAAGTTTATTGATTCATAATTAGTTATACAATAATGAGTCTTATATACTATTTCTAATGACCGAAGAAAATTGATACATCCTTACGAGAATAATGAATGGTAACTGTTGGGATCTATTGATAGACTAATACTATACATATATTTTTATTGTGTAATTGTTAAGTAACTAAACAATGTATATTTAGAGTCCTTTTATTATAATCTTTATTTTGACCTATAGATTGTTATTATATAATTTACTATTCTTAAGTTATGCCCAGCTTATTAATTACAGTCTCCCACGTTCACAGTCACAATTTGGCTTAATCTTTTAAATGTGATGTGGTCCGTTCTGACTTGTATATAAACGAAGTATGTTTGAATTTAATGATTTGTATCGTGAAAGTTAGTACTGGTGTTTTGAACTCAACAGGCAGGGCCAGGCAGAAAGAAGGACTAGTAAGGACTCTATACTGCTCGTATGGGTTTATACGTCATTGGTCCTGTCGATAAATCACTGTTCTCTAATTGACAGTTGTATATCAATAAGGCACGAGACCACAAGTTATAACAAAAATCAAATCACTTGTTTAGTAGATAAAGAAGTATAATTGGTAATTTTAAAATATTTAAGTTGAGGAAAAAATAATTTATACTTAAGGAACATCCAAGTGTATTTAGGTTAATTAAGCTGGGACTTCGTAAAGGTAACATGATAATAGCATAAGGTAGAAACTAAACTCCCAGTTAATTATTCCCGAAATAAATTATGATCAAGTCTTTCACAACATATAACATCAAACTAAATAACCTAAAAATTTATTCAGACTTTCAATGTTTGAGATATTAAGTATAAAAGTTTCTGGATAATATGCATTTGTTTATTAGAAAAGTTAACTAACCTATGGTCTATCTTTGTTTATACATTAAAACTACAGATATGCTGCATGATATAGGTATTGGCGGCCTCCTTGAACATCTGGTCTACCTGTTCCTGTTATCTGGATATTGCAACAAGTTATCTAATTTTGTTTGTTTTAATACACCATTATGACTATTATTCCCACAACCTATTCATGTGCGTTTCTGAAAAGTGTACAACCCGTCGTTGTACAAGTTTCAAAAGACCAAGTCGAGGATATCGTGGTTGCTGGCAATATACAGCGAAAAAAATGTACATTATTTAGATGTCGATTGAATGAACTGCTAACTTCTAACTGGAGATCACTCAATATTTATCTCCAGGATTGACGAAGAAGTAAGAAATGGAAACTTGTTGAAATACATTGTTCTGAGAATTCTATATTGTACCGAAAATATAATATTGAATAAAGCTAATAATAATAATAAATAGTTTTCCTTTGTTTTTTTAAAGATGAATTAACTGTGAATGAAGTGATATTATGAGCCCATCAAAATCTACCCTGAATATGAGGTAGCAATGATATAGATTCATTTGAAGCAGTAGATAGATAGAAAAGCTACTTACCCTTGTTCATTATTCACTCATGTTTTTTTCTTCACAACTGATAAACTACATTCACAACTTCAAAGTATTTTACACGATTCTCTTAATTTATTGAACAAAAACAACTAGGCTTCATATTTCTATGTTTTGTTCTTTATAATATATCATTGAACAGTGGAATTTTGAGTCAATCTACTTTCTCATTCATATCACAGATGGTACAGCAAAACAATCATGGAAATGAAATATTTTGTGTAAATAATGTTATAGAAATATCAACTCACTTAAGACAATTGGTGAACGGTTGCTCAAAATCGTGGATTGGTTGAAGTTAGACATACCAGCTCAGTGGTCTATCGGTCACGTGCTCTGGCGCGAGACTGATAGGTCCTGGGTTCGAATCTTGTGAGTGCGGGATCGTGGATGCGCACTGCTGTGGAGTCCCATAATAGGACGAAACGGCTGTCCAGTGCTTCCAGGTTTTCCATGGTGGTTTAGCTTCAATTGACTCACGCTTTCAACTATGAAAATACTAAATCTCCACAAAACCCCTTCTGATAATACTAATATTAAATATTCCTAATTCAATTATTAAATCTCGATTTCTATCCCATT
>NW_017386002.1:0-4174 GCF_000237925.1 Schistosoma mansoni
AGTAGTTTAGATACGGGTTATTGCTCAATTGAAACCAAAACAAGGGGATTAGGTAAATGATGGTTCTACATTTCATTATAAATATAAATGTATATTATTACTACAACAAATATTATTGCCCAGTTAGTCAATCAGTAATTGTTCAATTGATCAAATGTGTAGGTATTCTAATTTATAATAAACAAACAAGTTGATAAAGCTTGTAAGATCATTTATAGATTCATTCGAAGAATTTTATTTGGCGGCTTTATAACACAGTGTTTCCAACTGTAGAAGAGTGCTTCAATTCATAATCAAAAATGCCCAATCTCAGTCAATGAAACAACACAATCAAAGGGTGAACAAGTCATTATAAATGCCTCCAAGATTAAGTATCAAGTAAAACAATATAAATTCAGTTCAGGAAGACACATGGAAACTCTGTGAAGACATTAGGAGAATAAAAACTATAATAAAATACAAATATTGCCATTTTAAATAGGATAAAAAGGACTAACAAAATGTACAACTGTAGGAATCAATATGAATCCCTTAAAAATATACACATGGAGGGATGTTCACACATACACGAAACCTTCAAAATGGATCTTACAGTAAATTAAACCGAAATGCACATTAAGTAGGCCTGAGTAATTCATAAAAGAATGCTGGGACTGCGAAATAAGTTCTTATAGTTTTAGTATTGATATCATTACAAATCTGCAAAGCAGTAAATATAATGAAACCAGACCAAAACAGTTTCATCAACAGGGGTCAGAAATTTCAACCAACGATGTAAAAATTTAAGCTGATTTTCTTTACAGTCAGAAGAATATTGGATAACAATGAAGTCATATACCTCCATGATTGGTTTACAGCGACACATGTGATTTTATTAAATTTGATATTCCTGATGGTCAATTTGAATCATCGAATCACAAAGAAACAACCAAACACTTCAAAAGTCTATATAAACACGACAATTTCTATTAGAATTTTTCATTTATAAATTCACATAAGAAAATGAGGTGAGTGTTGAATGAACATAAGAAGTCAAATTGAAATTTGATTCAATGAGATATCGTTGTTGTTGTTTTGTTCATCTGGATCACTTTGCCTTGTCTATCGTTATCATTTTATTGGATCGTCATTTGGTCTTACAAATGTCTTCACTGTTGAAGACATTTGTAAACATGGTGAATTGTTGGACTATCAGAAAATAATATTTAAAAATGATTCACATCAATATGTAAGTAATCAATCAGATTGTAATACACATACACAGTCTCTTCATTATTATTATTATTCAAAGAGAATTCATCGTTATCAATTACATCCACTTGTGAATGGTAGTTTTATTGAATTCGGAGATGATCATATGAGGTGACTATATTTTGTGTTGAAGGTATTTATTCATAAGTCTGCATCTGTTTAGTATGTTACCCGTAAAATTCTCATTTAAATATTACGATGGTCATGTTGATGAATTTAATATTACTACAGTAAGGTAAGTCAGTAATTCAAATTTGATTCCATTTCTTTGTTGAATCAACCATTTGATGTTGACGTACCTGTACCACAATCTTTTGATTTAAATAACCATCTGACAGCGAATAATTTCTCTGTAATAATGAGAATCAAATTAGATTTTTAAATATCTGCATAATGAATATCTATCTTATTTAATAAAGTAACATTTGAGCACGGGCTGTCTTTCCGTATAAGTTATCATTCAATTCCCAAAACAAATATGAAATGGTGTGGTTAAATACCCACTCATCTGTTATGTGGAAGTTTAAAGCAGTACTATCCTTTCCATGATATGATGAAAGTTTCAATCTAATCAATTCAAAAGAATATTTCATTACTGTAAAATTTGCACTAAAAGCTTTTGACTGAGTAGAAGTCTTTTAATATTCAACCGACACTAGCAAAACCAAACTATTTTGTTAGATAATGTTGTTAATGAATTCCGATAAGTGACCAAAATGAATGTGTGTAACCCTGATGTTCACGGTGTTCTAGTTCGAGTGAATCATTTTGTACTAACTGACTGTTCATAGTCACTCATTGATGAGCTGTTCTAAGGAATTCCCTGTATACGTAGATCATAATAATACGAATATGATAACAAAGATAGAGTTGAATAGTCAATGGTCAGCAGACAGAAACTCAGAGACATTAAACTTTTATAAATCAACATAGTGCTCGAAAAGCATTGGAGGACATAAAATATAATATACAGATACATAGGCTTTGGTAATCCAAAGTGACGTCTTTCACAATATCGCATATTGTTGCACATGTGATCAGTTCCATTTACTGAATTGACTAGTTCCTTTAACATACTAAGATGAATCGATGAGATATTCTTCTTTCTACTTTTTATAGACTGTATGATAAATAATTTTCACTCTATCTATTAAACCACATGGTTTATCATATTTACTCAGTCAATGCATGTTTATTTGTAGGTGATTCTCTATTTTATTTAACTTTGTCGCTTATCAATAATCAGTAGATGTTGTAAACTCATCGTTTGGTATAAACATCACACAACCACCATTGAAAATCTCGAAGTGAGATGAATAAATGTCTGGCGTATTAATGAATTTTTTTTTTCTGGTTAGCGTTTTTTTAGCGAGTTAGCTTTTCTACGGGATGGGGTCGCTAACCCCATGCCCAACCCTCCTCCTTTACCCGGGCTTGGGACCGGCAGTAACTCTAGAAGAGCTACAGGCGGAGTTTTTATTTATAAACAGTTGTCTACGCAAAATACTCAACATCCACTGGCCGGATACTATCAGCAACAGCGTTCTATATGAGAGGACAAACCAGCTTCCAGCTGAAGAGGAAATTAGGAAAAGACGTTGGAAGTGGATCGGACATACATTAAGGAAATCACCAACGTGCATCACGACTCAATCCCTAACTTGGAATCCGGAAGGAAAGCGGAAAAGAGGAAGGCCAAAGAACACACTACGCCGGGAAATAGAAGCCGATATGAAAAGGCTGAATAGTAACTGGAAAGAACTGGAAAGGAAGGCTCAGGACAGAGTTGGATGGAGAATGCTGGTGAGCGGCCTATGCTCCTCGACGAGGGGTAACAGGCGTAAGTAAGTAAGTAAGTATTAATGAAAATCTGTACTACGGGAGAACATATTGTACCTGTATTGATTTATTTAACATCATGCAACATGATTGATCAATTTACATTGAATGAATGAAATTAATTTCAAATGAACAAAAAGAAAACTCATATGAATTGCATTATCTGTATCCCGATTGCTGTAAGGGCGTCACACACTACTGACAAGTTGAACAAGAAAACATATTCAAAGAAATTTTGAATGCCTCATGGAGCATAAAATTGATTCAGAATGAAGAAATGGAATCCAATTTGAATTACTGACTCACCTACTGTAGTAATATTAAATTCATCAACATGACCATCGTAATATTTTAAACGAGAATTTTACGGGTAACATACTAAACAGATGCAAATATATGAATAAATAACTTCACCACAGAATATAGTCACCTCACTTGATCATCTCCCAATTCAATAAAACTACCATTCACAAGTGGATGAGATTGATTACGATGAATTCTCTTTGAATAGTAGTAATGAATAGACTGTGTATGTGTATTAGAATCTGATTGATTACTTACATATTAGAACAACATAAGTAAGCGAACAATTGTTTTCAATTAGATCGTCATCAGGCTTTACTCTAATATACATGAATATTTATATGAAAATGTTAGACCAATCAAGGCTATTTGAGTCAATAATAATCACAATGAAATAGAATACGTTACCAAGCATAATAATAGTTAAAATTACAAGTTGATAGTGGGAAGACAGGTGTACTGATAGTAGTAAGAATAGTAAATTACAATAACAAATGTCATAGCAATAATTAAACATAAGAATTAAGAGGTCAAATGTGGGTAAATAGACTGGAATAGTAATCACAAAACATTAAAATCATTACGTAATAAGAAGTATGTAAGTAAATAGTGAAGATAGTGAAGAATACAAACGGAAAGAGGTAGAAAATTACAAACAAACAAAAAATGATAACGGAAATAAAATTTATTTTTTTTTACAAATAATAATAATGTCAATTATTAAGTTATGTCCGGCCATGGAAGGGATAGGGGGGTTGCGAATTCCTTCTGTACACATAAA
>NW_017386002.1:4374-9164 GCF_000237925.1 Schistosoma mansoni
TCAGCTCCTCTTCTTGCTCTCACATTCTCCATCGTCCTCCTGAACTTTTTGTTGATGCAGATATGGTCGATTTGATTCTGTGTAGTGTGATCCGGTGAAATCCAAGTGGCTTTGTGTATGTTTTTGTGTGGGAATATGGTGCCACCTATGACCAGTTTATTGAAGGCACATAGATTTGCAAATCTCTCACCATTTTCGTTCCTTTCTCCCAGTACATGTTGTCCCATGACATCTTCGTGTTCAGTGTTGTCCATTCCAACCTTAGCATTGAGATTTCCCATCAGAATTATCAGGTCTTTGGTTGGGCACTTCTCGACGATCGACTGCAGCCTATCGTAGAATTGGTCTTTAGCGTCTTCATCGTAGTCGTTGGTAGGCGCATACCATTGAATGACGTTCATTGTAATGCCCTCTCTCTTTGTTCTGAAGAAGGCTTTGATGATCCCTGGTCCATAAGATTACCATCCAATAAGTGCATTTTGTGCTTTTCTGGACAGCATCAATGCCACTCCTTGTGTATGTGGGGCATTTTCTTCTTCATGACCGGAGTATAGCAGAAGTTCTTCTGAAGACAGTCGTTGTTGTCCAACCTGCGTCCAATGTGTTTCGCTGATTCCAAGCACCTCCAGGTTGTATTTTCTCATTTCTGCAGCAATTTGAAAGACTCTTCCGGTCTCCCACATTGTTCGGACATTCCATGTACCTATAAAAATTGTCTCTCTGGTTGTAAGAAGGTGCATCGGCCTCATGATTTCCGAATGAACTCGGCTATCATCATGAGACGTCATAATTGTTCCTTCTACTCCCAGGGCAGAGTTTGAATGGTTTGAATGATTTTTTCTGGTTAGAGTTTTTCTAGCGAGTTGATTTTCCACGGGATGAGGTCGATAACGCCATGCCCAACCCTCCTTCTTTACCTGGGCTTGGGACCGGCAGTAACCACTGTGGTGTTGTCTACTTATATCTATATAAGTAGTATATGGTGTGGGTCAGACATAGAATGTATTTTGGCAGAAGACCGATGACGAAAGAACTGGAATGAAGCGCAATCGTCTGGAAAATGCATGAGCAATGGAATTAGAGAAGAAACAGTGAAGATTGAAACAATTGGTTGTTAATTTGCAAATTGACTGTTCATTGTTTGGTAATCAGAATTTATTGAGATAGTCTGTAATCTTTGCTTCAATACATTCGATTGTCCCCCAACCAGTGTTTTGTTCACTACACCACCAGAGGAGCTACAGGCGGAGTTAAGTTGAGAATACTTACACATTTTTATTTTGGGAGATAAATGGCATCTGAGATTTTAGAAAAAGGACTATTCAGATAATCGAAAATTGCATTTTATTCAGCAATATTCCGAACATTTTTCACTAGCAAGAAACTCATTTGAGGTAGCCTCAAAGAACAACTGTTATTTAGAGCCACCTAAATTTTCATCGACAAGCATAAACGATGAAGGCACAACTGATGATGAGTTGAATATAATTTCTTCAAACCTACGCCAATTGACATTACTCAGAGAGATAGTGATGCACGATTTGAATTCCATATTATAAACACTGAGTTTTCCCCCTTTTTATTTATCTAAATTTCGTCTTCTCTTTTTTGATAAAGTATATACTCATCTCCCGCATATCTACTTATCTCGACACCATAATCTGTTTGATAGCTGAAAAGTGTAGCTAAAGTAACTAAGATGAAAACATTGTCCAACAGGGACATTTTGTCGTATATGAACAGTATTCGTTTGAGCTGAACACAACACTTACTTTATGTGTACACTAGAAAATGTTTATATTGAATACTGTCAATTGACGATTCAGTCAGGAATATCTGTTTGAATATTACATATATCCATCACATCTACTATTTCAGTTCTTCTATTCTAATATGCCTTTTCACATATAAAATAATTTTATCAAGGTCACAATAATGATAATAATAGTGTACATTAACTGAGAGAGTGATTTTAAGAAAAAAAAAACATCAGTTTGTTGACCTCGGATGTTGTATGTGGAATGTCAGTGATAATACCTTCTTATTGTTTATCACCATATTCTATCTAAATAATTAAATAATATGGTTTTCTTTTTTGTATAATGAGCCAGATATGCAACTACAATATAATAAGGAATGTGGTTCACTAATAATGCCTTCATATGACTGACAATCACGTACGCCGACGGAATAAATTTGTAAAAATAATTCATTATACAAATGGTTACTACTTTTCTATAGAGAGACTGAAGTGAAAACAAATAGTTTCCATATGGATTCAGGGATGGTCTCGCTTCAGATATGAACAAACACTAACCATTCACCGTCTCATTTCAAATGAGTTCAGTGAATGTTTTCTTATAGAATTGTCCATTTTTGACATCCCCATTTATTCAATCCATGAAACCATCAATAATATATCCGATGCCTTTAGACTCGACTAATTATTACGTCTCATGTTTATTGACTATGAGTTTGCCGTCAATCATCTTGATCACATAATCCACATCACGTTCTACATATCGCTTTGTATCAATCAGTGTGACAGATGAAATCAATATCTATATCCAATATTCTGGATAATCGTATTCGACTGTTGACCAAATGAATGTTTGTGTCGAATATTGATTGAAGTTGAATATCATCTTGAGGTGCACCATGAGAAATAACAACAACCTTACTCCAACCACTACCAACTCCTTGTAGGACAGAAATGCTCATATTCATTATTCAAAGTACAGTTATGGATGTCATGATTCTCTAGTAATTGTGTACTTTTGGAATGCTGTCAATCACGTGTTGCTACTATACTACTTATGAATAATCAGCTATCGTTCAATTTCTGATGAAAATGACGTGTTGGGACAGTTTTGTATATATATATATATATATATCTTTTCCATTTGACAATGTTCTCATGTTTCACACAAACCTTCACCTAATTTTGATTATGGTTAATTTTGGGTAAGCCCTTTTCTTAACTTACTTAACAGACATTGCCATTTGGTTTGTAACAAGTTGCATATTTCTTTGTACTGTTATGAGCACTAGAGCATATGACAGACTCAAACCAAAACGTTGATTGCTTAAATATCATACGATGATTCATCATCATCCCTATATATGTGTGCACTCCTATCATTAGCTTTTATTTCGTCTTGCTGCGCCCTTGTACAATTTGACTATAAATTTTCCTATGTAACTGTTCGCACTTGCTCACTGATACTTACTCATGTGTTTGTAGCATTATGGACTGCGTTATTTGATAATAAACTGTAATTGCGACTTCTCTTTACCTTCTGATTTCATGTACCGTTGAGATTTGTATTACATAGGTTATCAATGTGAAAGTCTAGCGAAGCATTGCGCTACAAACTTCAAACATAATCGGAATTAATTTCTCTTTAATGAAGCATTAATAGGTGAATATTCAAATATTCTAACACTGATGTCTGTCGCTGCAAATTCAAATGCAAATTTTCAATTGAATTCATTTGTGAAACATTTTTATTGAGTTGGACAATATTCACTGTTTGTAGTCTGTGTGCAGAAATCAGTGAAATTAGGTTTCATGTTGGTTGAAACTGGTCAGTGATTTTTACCGTCACTTCCAAGGAAATCATTACTGCTCGTGGGATTCGATCTCATATCACTCAAGTTCGCACAATAAGAATTAACTACCATCTAATTCGAGGATTCAAAGGAGAATGGCAAACCACCTTGAATATTGTTCCAGCACATAGAAATTAACAAAAGAATGTCAATAATTACTGAACTTGAAACATGATACTCCGTTAGTAGAGAACGGAAGCCGCTTTTGTCACGTCAAAGTAGTAAAGAGAAAAGACTTGCAATATTCTAGCACACAAAATAGACATCATGACGGCCGTCATTCATCATCTACATGTTGGTTATTTGGAGGTTGATATTTTAAAGGAGTCGAAAGAAGGGGCATAAAGAAATTCGTTATAAAATGAGAAAACGCAATCAACAACCAAACGAACGTTCCAAAGGTTTCAAGCTCAGAACATCCAAAGTAACAAAAGATTTTAAGAGAAACGACTCTCTTAACCGTAGTAAATATGTTTCTCTGAAGACTAATGGGTATGGGACCCGAATACAGCAGCACAACACTTCCGCCGTATCTTTTATGCGTACCACATAGTGCATCGGAGGATATGTTAATCATTGCAGGTTATATACATTGTAAAGTCACACCTAATGAATTTATAGAGGAAAGTTTATTAATTTTAGTGTACCGTACATCAGTCGATTTATGGAGATTAGACTAGATAGATAAGCTGAAATTCACAAACCATCCCTAAAAGTCCATGTGCTATTCATGTGTGTTCATGTGTTATTCAACCTGTGAACGTCTCATAATAACCTGCACCGATAGCAGTTGTAAAGAAGATCAACTTTGTGTCCATTTAAGTGTCGATTACTCAATCGAGATAAATGAAGCCCTAGAATGCCGTCAGTATCCCTTACGTTTATATCCTTCTAAAATGTAAATAGTAGGCGAATTCTGAGAACTAATAATGAACTATAACTATAAATATATTTTTATTGTATAGGTGTTCAATAACTATAGTATGTATATTCATATCCCTCTTATTACAAGCTTTATTTTCATTAACAGACTATTATTATATGATATACTATTTTTTAGTTATACTGACTTTCTTAATCTCGTTTTTCCACAACCACAGCCACTGTTTGTCTTGATTATATATTAATGTTACTATCTGTTACATAATATGATATGATCTAATTGGCTTGTATAAAAA
>NW_017386002.1:9364-74028 GCF_000237925.1 Schistosoma mansoni
CTACTCCTGTGATGCGTGCTACTATATCGACATATGTACTGTATATGGCGAATCAGAAACAGAATGTCTGGCTAAGGCTAGCATCTGACTACACTCCGATCATATTAATGATTGTTGTCAAAATATACATCCTATCTATCCTCCTATGTAATACACGACTAATTGATCTGGACAGGAAATCAGAGTGATGAAGTGAATAGAAGAGAGCAAAGCAAAAATGACAAACATAAAAGATGGCGGGTAAGCCAACTTGCCTCGACCAAGCGTTAATCAATATTTATAGTCAGATGAAAATTAATTACAGACATGTGATGAATAAGATAAAAATCGTCATGGTTAATAAGTGAATAATTATCAAGGTCAAAACGTGACTCATGATGGATAGGTAAATGCGCATATCCAAAAGCTAAAATTAAGTATACGGGTTTAAGATATCAACCAACACCAAAAGTTCTAGTTGTTGATGCTGAAAATGATGATGTTCGGCTGTGATTGTGTGTTTGTAGGAGTATGCATGTGATAGTGGGGTTGTGTGTGATGTGATAGTGTGGTGTTAGTGGTTGTGAATAGGTATGTTGGTGGTGGAATTCGAACCGACGCCGTGTGAAGGTGGTGCCCAGTGCAGTGCCTTAGACCAACCGGCTACACGAAAAATGATTGGAGTCTTACAAACCTTATTCCTCAATATCAACATTCCATTTCACCCTTATCCAAATACACTTTACTATTCATGAAACACAATACACACACAAAAATACTCATTACACAATACTCATCACACACGAACTAACACGCACATGCACATGCACTATCAACATCGAAACAGATCAGTCAGACAGAAGACCTCATGCGAACCATCTCCTCCTCACTCACTCACAGCTCATCACCATGTCAATCGATCCACCACTGTCTGCTTCGACAAACCACGCAGTATAACACGTTGAGATGATAAGTGAGTGATTGAGGGAGGGTGTGTTTCATCCTGTCTGTTCAACACTTATCCACTCAATGTGTCTGCATGCCATTGCACGTGCTGAATCAAGTTCACACTGACTTAAGCAATCGGCATACATGACAGTAGTTGTTGGATACAGTGAGGAGACGACGTTGTTTGTGAGTGGGACTAGGCAAGGGACTGTGGTTGGTTGGATTTGTGAATAAATTATATGAAGTGTGGAAGTGAGACGGGACAGAGTGAGAATGTGGAGTGTGTGACATGGTGGTTGTGATTGTGTTGATGTTGTTTTTGGTGGTGGTGTTGTTTACGTTGATGATGTAGATCTGCTGTGATTGTATGTGTTTGTAATAATATGCATGTGATATTCTGTTTTGTGTGTGATGTGATTGTGTGATGGGGTTGATTTTGAATATTTTTGTTGGGTGGCTGTTGCCCCTCCGGTGGCTACTGTCGGTCCCATGCCGGGATGGTGGGGTAGGGTTAGGCACTTATAGGATGGGAATCTCATGAACCATGGATCATCAAAGCCTCCTTCAGAACAAAGAAAGAGGGCATTACAATGAACGTCATTCAATGGTATGCGCCTACCAACGACTACGATGAAGACGCTAAAGACCAATTCTACGATAGGCTGCAGTCGATCGTCGAGAAGTTCCCAACCAAGGACCTGACCATTCTGATGGGAGATCTCAATGCTAAGGTTGGAATGGACAACACTGAACACGAAGATGTCATGGAACAACATGGACAGGGAGAAAGGAACGAAAATGGTGAGGGATCTGCAAACCTATGTACCTTCAATAAATTGGTCACAGGCGGCACCATATTCCCACATAAGCGCATTCACAAAGCCACATGGACTTCACCGGATCACACTATACAGAACTAAATCGACCATATCCGCATCAACGAAAATTTCAGGAGGACGATGGAGGACATGAGAACCAGAAGAGGAGCTGATATAGCACCAGATCATCATTTGCTGGTTACGAAGGTGAAAGTAAAACTTAAGAGGTACTGGATAATAGGGAATACACCATAACAAAAGTTCAATAGGGCATTTCTTCAGGATACTGACAAACTCAACAAATTCAAGATAGCCATCAGCAACAGGTTCTAGGCCTTTCATGATCTACTCAATGGAGAGGGAACTACTATAGAGAGCAACTGGAAAGGGATAAAAGAGGCAATTACCTCAACATGTCATGAGGTTCTAGGCCACAAGAAGCACCATCACAAAGAAAGAGATCACTGTTGGCATACTGAGTAAGATTGAAGAAAGGAGGAACAAGAAGGCAGCAATCATTATCAGCCGAACAAGAACAGAAAAAAACCAAAGCAAAAGCCGTTATATCTATTGAGTGTGTGCCCTGTAAATATATATGTTTGCTAAGACCGCCAATTGGAGAGCAGTCTTTTATCGATCGCTCAATGATACACAAAAGCCGTATGAGCAGTCTTGAGCACTTATCAGTCCTGCTCTCTGCCTAGCCCAGCCAGTTAAGTTCAGAACATAAATAATAGCCTCTGCAATATGAATCATTATTCACAAACATACTGGGTTTATATACCACAATCAAACAGACCACATTGTCCATAAAATAGAAAATAATATCTGTACACGATTTAGCCAAATGTGACTGTGAATAGGGGGAACAGTAATTAATGGACTAGGAATAACTCAAGAATGGTAAATCGTATAATAATAGTCTATGGGTCAAAATTAAGCTCATAATGAAGGGAACATTAATATGAATACCTAAGTAACTTAACAATTATACAATAGGAAATATACATATCATATTGGTCCATAAATAGTCCTCAAAGTTACTATTCATAATTTTCCACGGGATATAACACAAGCCGAATACACAGAAGTAAACAAGCAAACGAAGAGCAGCATCAGAACCGAAAAACATAAATACATGGAAGATTTAGCAATGACAGCGGTAAAGGCTGCAAGAGAAGGAAACATCAGACAGTTGTATGATGCAACCAAAAAGCTTTCTGGAAATTATCATAAACCAGAACGACCACTGAAAAGCAAAGAAGGCAAAGTAATTACCAACATTGAAGAACAACGGAACAGATGAGTAGAACTCTTTAAAGAACTCCTGAATCGACCAGCTCCACTGAACCCACCCAACATCGAAGCAGCACCCACGGATCTCCCAATCGATGTTGGCCCACTAAAAAACGAAGAGATCAGCATGTCCACCAGACAAATCAAGAGCGGCAACGCTGTGGGACCAGACAACATCCTGGCAGAGGCACTGAAAGCAAATGTAGCAGCAACTAACAGATGTACTCCACATGCTCATCAGTAAGATTTGGGATGAAGAACAAGCACCAACAGACTGGAAAGAAGGACTTCTGATCAAGATACCGAAAGGCGATCTCAGCAAGTGCGATAACTACAAGGGCATCACTCGTCTTTCCATACTAAGAAAAGTCTTCAACAGGGTATTTTAAACAGAATGAAGGACTCCTTAGACGCTCAATTTCGAGACCAACACACTGGATTCCGTAAGGATAGATCATGTACAGACCGAATCGCAACTCTATGGATCATTGTGGAAAAATCAATTGAATGAAATTCATCACGACACATCAACTTCCTAGACTATGAGAAAGCGTTTGACAGTTTGGATAGAAGAACCTTATAGAACAACCCCTGCAGCAATATGCCTCAATACGCACAAGAGAAAAGCATGATCCTCAAATACAACGCAGAACACCGACCAAATCACACTTGATAGAGGAGCTCATGAAGAGGTGGAAACGTTCACTTATCTGAACAGCATGATTGATAAACAAGGAGGATCTGATGCAGATATGAAGACATGGATTATCAAAGCAACGTCCACATTCATACAGTTGAAGAACATATGAGACTCAAAGCAACTATCAATCAACATCAAAGTTACAGTCTTCAATACAACGTCAAGGCAGTTTTACCGTACAGAAGTGAAACGTGGAGATCTACCACAACCGTCATCAAATCAGTATAAGTATTTATAAACCGTTGTATGTGGGAGAAAGTGAATGTCCGTTTGCCGAATACTATCAGCAATAGTCTACTGTGGGAGAAGACAAGCCAGCTTTCAGTTGGAGAGGAAATTAGGAAAAAAGCGATAGAAGTGGGTCTGACGTACATTGCAGAAATCACCAAACTAAATCACGAGGCAATCACTAGCTTGGAATCCTGAATTGAAGTGGAATAGAGGAAGACCAAAGAATACATTGCGTCGGGAATCAAGAGTAGACATGAAAAGGAAGAGTAGAAACTGGGAAGGATTGACCAGGATAGAGTTGAATTGTGAATCCTGGTGGGCGGCCTGTACTCCTTGACTGGGGGTAACAGGCGTAAGTATTTACCAAAGCGTTTTGACTCGACGATTGTGTACGAGAATCGGCGACATGTATATTTCAAAAACGATTTCTCATACGACCCAAATGGAGTCAAATATTCTAGAGCCGCTAAACCCTAAGCTTGAACCAATGCCTATGCGTATCTTTACCTCATCTTCTTTCTGTAACGCTTATGCCAGGTACGATTGTGTGTAACTTTATTTATATAGTTATCGGCTTTTTTTACTACTGTTGTGAACAAAAACACTAGTTGGGGACAACCAAATGTGCTTAAGCACAGCATTTCAGACTATCTCACTAAATTCTGATAACCATACAGCAAATAGTGAATTTGCAAAATAACAACCAATTGTCTCAATCCTCACTGTTTCTTCTTTAAATATTAGTCCATCTTCTCTAATTCCATTGTTCATGCATTTTCCCACCAATTGCGTTTCTTTTCAGTTTTTTCCTTATCGGTCTTCTGCCAAAATACATTTGATGTCTGACCATTGCCATATACTACTTATATAGATATAAGTAGACCTTACTACACTACTACTGATATTTCATGTTTTGTACAAGCTTTCGTTATTCTAATCAGTTACTGAAGTTGAAATAACCAAAGTGACGTTAGAATCCATGACCTCATGATTGTAAATATGGTCCACCACCCGTAAAGTTACCGTTAGAAAAAGATATTACATGTTCAAGACTTCTCAGACGATAAATATTTATGATCTCGTTGACTGATTTATCACCTTTAAGCATGACCTCATGTCTAATCTCAGCATTACTTACTTAAAAGCCCTGTATATGAAAGTAACGGTTCCCTCATCGTTTTTTTACTGCATTGTCGTCTTTTATTTCATAAGTTCTTGAAGAAAAACACTCAAGTGAAGTACATAAGTAGTATGAATTTTATAAGTAGTATTCATTCCAAAACTAGAATGAAAATAATTTAATGTAAATAAAAAAAATGCATAGACTATCAGCCGTCAGCCGTTACAAAACTTTAACTGATCTGGTTGAAGTGACTGATAATGGTGAACTTCAAAATGATTAATATGAATGTGATAATAATAAATCTTTGCAGTTCGAGAACATTGTTTATAAACATCATTAAATTTTTCATGATTTCTGGTTATCTCCTGTTGTATCCACAGTTTTATAGACTTCATCTTTTTGTCTTAAATGATTAATTGCTAAACCGAACAGTACACAAATAACTAAACTACACAATGATAAACCAATTGCAATAGATAGACTCATATCATGTGAGATATCACCAGCACAAACAACACCTAGAAAGATAAATAAAATAAATAAGCACAATAAAGAAATTTATTCGGCAGTATTTCGATGTGTCATAATATTCAACTCAATAAGAGGACAAACAGGATATGGAAAAAGATGTCAGTATTCTTGTTTATAAGCAATAATGTCAAGGTTGGACTTGATAGTTTCAAATAAATTGGGCAGTCGGTGAAAATTGTATTCCTGACATTCCATGACTTAATGTAAGACATTTCTTTATACTGAAGAAATAAATTAACACAAGTTTAAATAATATTACGGAAACAATTCAGAATAATTTTAGTACAATCAAAATCATTATAGGTCTGAATATGTCACTGTTGAGTTATCCTTAGTCAACATTAATTGGCATGACCTACCATTGCATTAATTTTTGCGTCAGAAGGTGGGTACGAAAAAATGTATGTATTTGTAATATAAAGTGCTAGGGTTGACATTTTGTGTGTTTGTAAATTCGATGGAGAATAAATATGGTCAAATGTGGTTATTTGGATAAATATTCCAGGTTGGGTGAATATCCAGGTCTTCTTACCTATTGAGGGTAGCATTATGTGAAAAGCTTGATTACTTAGGCCTGTTACCCCTCGTGTAGCATAGGCCGCCGAACGGCATACTTCAGCCAACTATGTCCTGACCCTTCCTTTTCAGTTTTTTCCAGTTGTTATTCATTGCTTTGTTTTCTTCATCCAATTCCCTGCGCCACATGTTCGTTGATCTTTCTCTGTTCCTTTCGCCTTCGTGATCCTCGTGATGCAGTTTGACGATTCCCGCAATCTGTTCTACACAAATACAGCGTTTTTTTCTTAATTTCCTCTTCAGCCATACGTTAACTTGTTTTCTCCTACAGTAGGCTGTTGCCTGAGTCATCCAGCAAACGAGTTATTGCTGATAAATACCTGTACAATGTTGACGATGCTTGTAGTAGATATCCGCGTTTTAGTTCCTTACGATAAAACTATCTTGACGTTCGTATTGAAGATTGTGACTTTGATGTTGGCTGATAGTTGCTTTGAGTCTCATATGTTCCTCAACTGTATGAATGTGGACCTTGCTTTGATAATCCATGTCTTCATATCTGCATCAGAGCCTCCTTGTTTATCAATCATGCTGTGCAGATAAGTGAACGTTTCCACCTCTTCCAGGGATCCTCCATCAAATGCGATTCGGTCGGTGTTCTGCGTTGTATCTGAGGATCATGCTTTTCCCTTGTGTATATAGAGGCATATTGCTGCAAGTGTTGTTGTTACACTGGCTGTCTTCACCTGTATTTGTTGATGTGTATGGGATAGGAGAGATAGGTCATCTGCGAAGTACGAATCATCAAGATGTATACAACCTGTTTATTGTATTATGTGTTTCCCTTCAGATTTGGAGGTATTCATTATCCAGTCAACCACCAGAGGAAAGATAAAGGGAGAGAGTAACAGCCTTGTCTGATTCTGGTGCTCATTCGGAATGCATCTGTCAGCTATCCTCCATGCACCACTTCACAGTGTATTCCGTTGTATGAGTTCCGGATAATGTTGACGATATTCTCAGTTACACCATAGTGTCGAAGTAACTTCCATAAGGTTATCCTATCGACACTGTCAAACGCTTTCTCATAGACAAGGAAGTTAATGTGTCGTGATGAATTCCATTCAATTGATTGGTCAATAACGATCAGTGGTGTTGCGATGTGGTCTATGCACGACTGATCCTTACGGAATCCAGTCTGTTGATCTCTAAGTAGGGCGTCAACTGAATAGTTCATCAGGTTCAGCAATACTCTGTCGGTAACTTCTCTCAGTACTAATGTGGTGTGGGTTACTTATATCCTTATAAGTAATATATGGTGATGGTCAGGCATAGAATGTATTTCAACAGATGATCAATAAGGAAAGAACGGAAACGGAAAGCAATTGGTATGAAAATGCATGTACAATGAAATCAGAGACGATGTACTGATATTTGTAGAGGGAACAGTCAAGATTGAGACAATTGTCTGATAGTTTACAATATAACTGTTCACTGTATGGTTTTCAGATTTCAGTGAGATATTCTGTAATTTCGTACTCAAATACATTCGATTGTTCCCACTCGTGTTCTGTTCACTACACTGATAGCAGTGTGATGTCACTCAGTGATTGAGTTGCTTTTTTTTCTTGAACGATCTCTCTGGTTTACCATATTTTTCTGCCAGTTTTTCGTTGCATCACAAAGTTGTTTCATATCTCCTTCTCTTGCAACCTTTTCGGCTGTCATTGACAGGTCTTGCATGCATTTCAGCTTGTCGGTTTGATGCCCCTTTTCGTTCTCTTGTTTGCTTCTGTGTACTCAGCTTGTGCCTTTATTTTCTCTCCTCTTGTTCGTCTGTTGTTAACTACTGTCTTCTTCTCCTTCCTTTTTTCAATCTTCTTTAGGTTTCCGATAGATATTTGTTCCTTATGGTGATGCATGTCGCGGTCTAGCACCTCCTGACACGTTAAAGTCAATGTTTCGTTGATCCCATTCCTTTTGCCCACATCGTAGTTCCTTCTTCTTTCAGTAGATCTTGTAAGGCTTGGAACCTGTTGTTGAGAGTTATCTTGAATTTGTGGAGTTTTTCAGTATCTCGAATGAAGGCTATATTGAGCCTTTATAACTCTGTTTCCACAGCTGTCCAGTGTTTCTTTACCTTCGGTTTCATTTAGGTCACAACCAGGTAGTGATCTGAAGCAATGTCAGTTCCTCTGTCGGTTCTCACGTCTTCCATTGACCTTCTGAATTTTCTAGCAATGCAAATATGATTATTCTGGTTCTTAGTGATGTGGTTAGGTGAGACCTATGTGACTTTGTGCATGCGCTTGTGTGGAAATATAGTTCCACCTACCAACAATTTGTTGAATGCACGTAAATTTGCAAATCTCTTGCAATTATCGTTCGTTTCTCCTTATCAGTTCATTTCGTCACATGATATTTTCATATCCGGTGTTATCTATCCTGACATTTGTGCTTACGTATCTTGTGCACTTCACTACGATTGACTACAGCCTTTCTTAAAACTGATCTTCATCGTCTTCACTGCTATTATTGGTGGGTGTATAGCGACAGATAACGTTCAGTGAGATTCCCTCCTTCTGTTCTGATGAATGCTTAGACGATTGCGTATTCATGAGATTCCCATTCTATGCGTTCTTATGGTATGTATATACACACAAGTCAGTCAGCTACAAAGTAGAACCAGGCATATATATGCATCGGTCCAAGTTGCCATACCTCAATAGCACAACAAGGTGAACACCAAATTCATAGAATTATTTACTTCAATGGTAGTAATATATAAAAGACAGATTGTGTATAAGGAAATAATGCAGGAAGAAAGACAGATATGAAGCAATTTTCATCTCAAGGTTTAAGGGAAGATAAAGAGTGTATACACCTACGCCATTGTGATCGATTCTGAGTCATGGCACCTACAGTCTCCAACCATTGGTTACGATAGTCGCGCGGACCCAAACCAAGTACTCTGCATCTACCTACATCGCTCAGACTAGACGTTAGTGGCTTCAAGCTCTGATGCCATGTTTTGGTTTGACCACCCATAACTGTCTTCGAACTATCGCCAATAATGGTCAGCCTTGCACGTCGTGTTAATCGGTGTTCAGACATACGTAACACATGACCCAACCATCTCAGTCGACGAAAATTCAAAACCTCATCAACCAATTTACCATCATTCCTTAATACCCTGGTGTATAACCTCACTATTACTTATCCGGTGATCCCAGCAGATGCGAACAATATTTCTAAGACATCTGAGATCAAATACTAGTAACTTACATGCACCTTCTACTCTTAATAGCCACGTTTCGCAGCCGTAAAGTAGAACAGAACGAACTGCTGTGCAGTATACTCATCTTTTAATTGAGAGACGGATATCTCTATTCGCCATAGGTGACGTAAGTTGTCAAAAGCCCAATGAGCTTTTTGAATCCGTGCACAGATTTCGTCAGACACCAACCCATTAGGGCTGATCAGACTTCCAAGATAAGTGGAGTTGTCGACGGATTCGACTACTCCACTCCCTATCCTTAGTTCAGGTGTTGTTGCAGGCCGGGGGAGAAGCGCATACCAAACATCCAAGCACTGTTGCACTGTGCTACCAAAAGACTGCATTGTATCAGTGTCTTCACCAAACAGGACTATGTCACCTGCGCATTCTAAGTCGATAAGTGAACCTCCTGGTAGGAGACCAATGTCGAAAAATTCAGTCGACGAGTAATTTATTTCCCGCAGTAGATCTATGGTGAAATTAAACACAAAAAGAGATAGTGGACAGTCTTGTTGGACAACACTTGAGGTTGTAAAATCAGATGACAGTTCGCCGTAAGCTTTCACTCGACTGCTAGTGTTCGAGTAAAGAGACTTCACAAGGTCTATGTACTTCTGAGGTACACCTTTCAATGACAGACACAGCTACTTGTAAGTTAAGAAAAAACTATCATTGTCGGATGCCGATAAGCATGCTTTTGTTCTAAAACCTGACGAATAGTGAATATGTGGTCGATGCAGCCACCACCAGGTCTGAAGCCAGCCTGATGTAATTGAAATGTTTCACTGCTGTTTGCGTCAGTATCTAAAAATAAGCATAATCTCAATACTTACGTGCGATAAATTGTACAACACTTTGCTTCTAAGTTGTATTCATGAAATAAAATCATGTTATTTTGAATATAATTCATGCTGACAGCAAGATGTATTGTCAGTTATATTTACATAAACAGAATGTGAATAAGAAAGTCTACTTACTTGCTCCAGTAAATTCTGGTACATTGACGTCAGCAAATGCTTGAGATCGTACACTTTGTAGACTCATTATAATATTCCATTTGTCGCCATTTGATATAATGTAATTATCATTCGAATTAACTATTGTATTATTTTCTGTATCAAAAACAAACTGAGTCTGTGAAACACATTCATAATAATCACCAACTCTAGCTTGTAAACGCTTTTCAGCTAAGCTATGTACAATAAATTCCTTAGTACCTAGGGAAAAGTAAAAATAAATAGGATACGAAAATTAAAGAAGTTATAGTAAAATATTTTTAAACTCTTCCTATATACAGAACAATTTAAAGAAACACAAACATACAGTGTACTGTAACATATATATACGAATGAAACCACCTTATTGCACAAGCAATATAGGCCCAGTAGCTAAGTGGATAACGTGATGCCTTGTAAATTGAATGGCATTAGGTTCGAGTTCCGGAGTGAACAGCAACTCTGGGATCTAGGTATATCTATCTGACGAGTTTCAAATAGAACGTAACACACATATTGGATTTCACTGTTAGCCACTATTCATCTTTGCTTATAATCATACTGTTAATTAATTATAAACTTTATTTAAATAAACCGGAATACATTTAATGTTGTTTTAAGAACTTATTATAACTAATAAAACTTAAATGAATCAAATTATATTTAATCATAGATTGGTCAACAACTGATAAACACAATAACAACTAATGAGAATTTTCTATTTTAGGAGAGAAAAAAAATCATTAACACAGTACCACATCACTATAATAATGAAAGGATTATTTTATTGACTTAAATAAATAGATCTCATAAAACAAACAAAATTTTTGGTTAATTTCTTTTTTCACAGAACTAAAGAAATTTATGCTAATCATATTGAACATTGAAAGAATTTTCAAATAATAACTGAAAACATTGGACGGCTAAATCGTCCTGTTGTAGGACTCTTTAGCAGTGCGCACTGTTCAAGAATCCCACAACAGGACGAAACAACCGTCTAATGCTTCCAGGTCTAACTTTAATTGACTCGAGATCTCAACTATATATTAAAATTACTAAAAATCTCCATAAATAATTCCCTTATCATATGCTCACTAGTGACTGGTTCCATGAGGTATTTCCTGGAGTTCTAGTAAGAAGCAGTAACCAGTGGAGTTCAACCACGTCTGTTGTAGAGATATCAACTCACTGAAGACAATTGGTTAATGGTTGCTCAGATTTCGTGGATTGGTTGAAGATAGACATCAACACCGTTGAATGACGGCCGGCTAAGTGGTCTATCGGTTAAGTGCTCGCACGCGAGACTGATAGGTCCCAGGTTCTAATCTTGCGAGGCGGAATCGTGGATGCACACTGTTGAGGAGTCCGACACTAGAACGAAATGGCCGTCTAGTGCTTCCAGGTTTTCCATGATGATCTAACTTTAATTGACTCATGATCTCAACGATTAAAATTACTATAATATCCAAAAAACCCTTCTGATATTAAAAAATGAAAAAAGAAACCTGTCCATCATTTATTAATGTACAAGTATAAGAGATTATTGAACGTTTACAAATCAGTAAGTAAAAGAAATCACAACAGAAAAAATATATATCAAACAAAAAGTACCTATAACATTCTTCAACAAAATGCATGTTTAATTCTCTTATTCTCTTATTAAATATAAAAGAACATTCATAATATCAAGATGAATTCCAATTATATTGAATAGGCTGTAAATATGATCAGTAGTGCAATCAGTTAAAATCGATATCCTGTTGTAATTGTAAGGGTATTTTACGTTAGGAATGTTGTCAATCTACTAGAATAAAATTTCTACGGTTAAATATTAGCTTGAATTGAAATGAAGAATAACCATTTCTTTTTATTTAGAGCATGTCATCTAAACATATCCATTGTGGAGATTTGTAGCTCAGGTGAATGATTTTGATAGAGTTTTGTTCTCTGAGCTGGATGGTTTAAGTCGCGGAGCTTTCATCGTCCTTCTGAACAACATCATCGTCACAAACTTTGGATAGAAGTTTCTGCATAATTTTCCTGATTCGTTATCAACCAATCAGAACATATTTATATTTCAGTGTCGATGTTAACACTGGGACTTGAATACAGTACATTTCCCTCCAAATATCGAATGGTCTAGTGATATATTGAGTATACACAGCCTTTAGCTATCTAGTAACCAAATCGTTACGTTTCTAACGTATAAAATATCAACTACTTAAATAATCGACCGTGTCTAACTAAAATAATGTACATGTCAAGCTTTGGCCACCAAACGATGAAAAAACACGCACCAAGTTTAACTCTTATCCACTTTTCTCAAATTGATCACTCAACTTCACTTCAACAGAAAAATTGCATCAAAAATCACGTACTACTTGCTACACTTATAATGGATGTGAAAAGTTTCATATTGCCTTCCATGTATCTACTTTCGAGTGGAAAGTGGAGGTTGTTTATTTAAGTCGACACTACCTAATAACTGTAAAGTTGTAGTAAAATAGAAACAAGTGATTGATCGTAAGTTATGTCAGATTTATGAATTTCGAATAGTGAAACGTTTAGCCTGGATGTGAGCCCAAATGCTAAAGAGGCCATTATCACGCGAAATTTCAGTACATGATGAGAATCATCTTTCTAAAGCATCAAATTTTCATATACTACCTATCACAGAAATAGTTTGGTGCCATTTAGTAAGAGGTTGTAGAGATTATTGAATTTCATTTAAATTATGAATCATTCTAACTTAGACTCACTATTGAAAACCTGGAAGCAGTGGACGGAAATTTTGTCCTAGTATGGGAGTTCGCAATAGTATGCACCCACCACTCCACTCTTGGGAATCGAACACAGGAGCTTTAGTCTCATGAATGAACGTTTGATGACTAGATCAGTAAGTCAGCATCCAAATTTATGATTTCGACGAAATTTTATGCTTACCATTAACTTGGTTTTTTCATTGGTTTCCAAACTTTCTAATAGGAAACTGTGATCAATGGGATTTTCCAATCAGTGGGTAGTAATTTATTCTCCCACGATTCTTGATGACAATCGTGCGACATAACCAATTATCTAAAGTTTGTTATGGTGATTTATTTTTTCCCTGATCTAGTAACTAAGTGGTTTAGTGCTTGTTCAATAGCTTAAAGTCGTAGATTCAATACCCCGCTTTATATTCATATTGTAGATTGTATTCAAAAGTCCAAAAAGAAGAACAAATCAACTAAATAGTCCAATCAATTCTTAATTTAAATATAAAAATATCTAGAACATTCTATTGGATACAAATAGTTTGTTTTTTTTAAAAGAAAGAAATAGTCCTAAATCACTCTTCATTAAAATATTCATAACTAGGATGGTGTTATGTAAGACGAAATTATGAATGTTCTTGTTTATTTTGATAACAATAGAAAAGAAGTGAATTATCATATCTCCATGAAAGTCACATTATATTAATCAAATATGATCGACGAAATATATTTGCATAAATTTGAATGTTTAATGAAGACAGAAAAAAAAGCAATTTCATATATTTTTTTTGTTCTGAAAGTTTATACTATTACGATCTAGGACAAATGTCTTCTAGTTTCCTTGGTGGAAACAATAGGTTCAATGTCAAACGGATCGTATAAATCCCTGTATTGAAATTTGATTAATTTAAAAATAAACATGATACTGATTATTAATTAAACTGTGACGAAATGTTGAGAATGAATTTATTTTCAACGAAATTCAACTACTACAGAGACTGGGACTGAAAGTATAAGATTTGGTTATTATACAACCATAAATACTGTAATTCCGTTCGAATTGTACATGCCTATAAGTCGTTTTACATATGATTGTTCTGTAGTTTTCATATTCATTACCATTTAATGATGCTCCAACTAATTATAAGAACCAAACGACGCTGGTTTATGATATGACACTATGAAATGAATAGTAGATCCATAGAACTGATGTCTCTTGATAGATCAAATGTTCATGGGAAAGATGGAAGACACAATGAGTTTGGAATAAATCTAAATCTTTGAAATTTAAGAATTTGTTACCTATTTTTTTGGATTAATATTTATCAAAATATAGATACATAAGCGAGTTGTAAAAAAATCACCGTTTTTTATTTTTTTTTAAACGTCTAAGTCCTAACAAATGTTTTGTCATTTAAATGTTCTATAAGAGCTCATTGTAGTTTGAGGATTAGTGTGTTTGTTCAAAAACAAATTTCAGTGGAGAAAGAAATCAGGAAGAATCACTGAAAGTGGATAGGACACACATTGAGGAAAGCACTCAACTTCGTTACAAGACAATCCCGCACATGGAATTCTGAAGGCCAAAGGAAAAGAGGAAGATCAAAGAATTCATTACTCCAAGAAGTGGAGGCATACATGAGAAGAATGAACAAAAATTGAATAGAACTAGAAAGGAAGGCCCAAGACAGAGGTGGTTGATGAATGCTGGTCAGCGGCATAGGTTATTAGGTGTTAGAATCAAGGAAACATAAAAATATGGGCGGTGGAGTTCAGAGACAGATAAGATAAAATGTGTAATAACTTTAGAGGTAATAAAGGATTCATGGAATTTTTCATTACCCTTTTTTTCAATTTTCCACTGTTCAATATAATCAGTACTTTTGTTGTTGTTGTTGCGGTGGTGGTGGTTGTCGTTTTAATCATTTAATTTTATCATTATATTTCTATACGAAATGTTCATTACATTTTCGCATGATTTATCAATAATTATCATAGAATAAATAAATGATATACGCTTTGATATATTGATGGACTATTAATCAGAAACTGGTTAATTTTAATAATTTTGTTTCACTCGTATTGTAGTGAATGAGAACACGAATGGGGACAATCGAATGTATTTAAGCACAAAATTACAGACTATCTAACTAAATTCTGATAACCATACATCAGTAAACAGTTCATTTGCAAACTACCAATCAATGATCTCAATCTTCACTGTTTCTTATATCAATATCAGTCCATTTTTCTTTAATTTCATTGTTCATGCATATTCCTACCAATTGCGTTTCTTTTCAGTTCTTTCCTTCTCAGTCTTCTGCCAAAATACATTCTATGTCCGACCCTCACCATATACTACTTATATGGATATAAGTAGACCACACCACAGTATTAGTTTTTTTTCAATAGATATTATTCCAGAAGGAGAGGGATTTGTGGAGACTTTGGTAAGTGTTTATAATTGAAATCATGAGTCAATTGAAGCTAGAACATCAAGGAAAACGTGGAGACACTAGACGGCTGTTTCATGATATAAATTATAAAATTATTAAAATCTTCACAACCCCCCCCCTTCTAATAATAATCATATGTTCACTAGTGACTGGCTTCAAGAGATATTTCCTGGAGTTCTAGTGGAAAGCAGTGATCAGTGGAGTTCAACCAGGTCTGTTGTGAGATAGTAACTCACTGAAGACAATGGTGAATGGTTGCTCAGTTTCATGGATTGGTTGAAGTTAGACATTAACACAGTTGGATGCCGGCCAACTCAGTAGTCTAGAGTTTAAGTGCTCGCGAGCGAGACAGATAGGTCCCGGATTGGAATCTCTTGAGGTGGGATCGTGGATGCGCACTGTTGAGGAGTCCCACAATATGACGAAACGGTCGTTCAGTGCTTCCA
Organism: Schistosoma mansoni; assembly: GCF_000237925.1. Classification (NCBI taxonomy): domain Eukaryota; kingdom Metazoa; phylum Platyhelminthes; class Trematoda; order Strigeidida; family Schistosomatidae; genus Schistosoma; species Schistosoma mansoni. Next base: position 25,434 of record NW_017386002.1, read on the forward strand.
GGTTTTCCATGGTAGTCTAGCTTCAATTGACTCATGATTTCAACTATAAGAATACACTTTAAACAAAATGAATATTTTTTGTTCAATAATTCTGGTTGTTCTTTTTATATAATGAATTTCATTCAACATAATTCTATTTTTCTGATTCGAAGATTTGTCTGAAATAGTCAGAATTAATGATATGGTTACATAAATATGATTCTTTTTTTCATTTGACAAAACATTCTAGTATTCACCTAGACCATCTATAAATGATAAACAAACTTCATTTTCTAATCGCTGATGTGAAAAATGTACTTCGATAATATTGTTTTCAAAACTAAGGTTTACGCATTTTATACAATGTTTCTCTGAAAAATACACTCAGTTTTTTCAATGAAGAGAATCATTAAAGTCGGATTGGTTTCTTCATAAATGTCAAAGACCACTCGCAGTCCTAAACATCAATGGGAAGATTCAAACAAACAATGCCAAGTGAATTTGAACTTCACCCCATTGCATAAGCAAGTGGCTATCAGGACTCAATAGCTGAGGGGATAACGCGATGGCGTTTGAAGCGAAAGGTATTGGGTTCGAGTCCCAGAGTGAACATCAACTATGAAATGCAGGTACATCCAGCTGACGAGTCCCAAATAGGGCGAAACGCGCGTTTTGGATTCCATTGCTAGCCACTATCCATCTTTGCTTACAATGCTTGTGAATTAAGGCTATATCGAGGCAAAACGCACATTATGTACATATGTCAATTGGAGACTGACCAGTCGTAGTCCTAAGCATCAATGGGAAGATTCAAACAAATAATACCAAGTGAATGTCAAAGAGTTAGTTACCTCAAGTAATTTCGAAGTACAATATGCATATAAAAATGTCTAGCTGTTAAGTCCTAATCTTAGCAAAGGATGACTGGAATGAAATTTCCTCCTTTCATTTGCTTCTATCAGTTACTTCCTTACTCGTCAATACTACAATCCCTTAATAAAAGAAAGGCTGAGAGATAATCTCAGTCCTTTCTGACCAAACTGAATTAGAATTTATGCTATCTCACCGAATAAATGTCAAATCTAGTACTCATGGCTACTTAACTAAGAGTATAGCCCGTACAAACAAAGTATTATGATAATTTCTAGTACCCAATCACGTATAATGACTATCAGATACTGATAGTCACCATTCTAACACAGAGTAACAAGATAATTATTTGGTTCGGAAATATTTGCAGAAATTAAATACACGGTAAGACAAAGCATAAATATCAGAAGGGTTTGTTGTGGATATTACAATAATTTCAATAGTTGAGATCATGAGTCAATTGAAGTTAGATCACCATGGAAAACCTGGAAGTACTAGACGGCCATTTCATCCTATTGTGGGACTCCTCAACAGTGCGCATCCACGATCCCACCTCAAGAGATTCCAACCCAGGACCTATCAATTTCGCATGCAAGCGCTTAACCTTTAGAACCACTGAGCCGGTTGGCAACTAACTGCGTTAATGTCTAACTTCAACATAAATAATTACTTCATAGCATCTTCAAGTCGTTCTTTTTATTTCTCTTAAAACACACTAATTTAATACCTTGATCTAAAGTAAAAAAATTTTCGTTATCATCAGTCAATAATATTTCTCCTTAAAAAAAATACCTTTCTTTAAAAAAAGTTAAAACGGTATTTTTATACATATAGAGGTGAAAAAACAAACAACAAAAGCATACAGAATGAAAAAAATGCAATAAGTTATTACTATCTTACAATATACAGAATGTTAATAAACTTTATACATATAGATATATATGAGATCACATGGTAACACCTACAAAATAAATTCAGCTACTATGTAAAGTCAGAAACTGCTTAAAGAAAAATATAATAATTTTAATAGTTGAGATCATGAATCAATTGAAGCTAGACCACCATGGAAAACCTTGAAGCACTAGATGGCTGTTTCGCTCTATTGTGGGACTCCTCATCAGTGCGCATCCACGATTCCGCCTGAGGGACTCGAACCCAGGACCTATTAGTCTCGCGTGCGAGCACTTAATCTCTAGACCACTGAGTTGGCATCCGATGGTGTTATTGTTTAACTTCCCGGGGTCTCATGTTTTTTTTAACTTATTTCTTTTTTTTAATAGTTGAGATCATGAATCACTTGAAGCAAGACCATTATGGAAAACCTAGAAGTACTAGACGGCCGTTTCGTCCTAGTGTGGGACTCCTCAACAGTGCGCATATGATAATCAATCATCTTATACAAAATTTAAATAATTAATTAATTAAGTTAGTGTATAGACAATGGATAAATCAGAATTATTTGGCCTATACAAAAATCTAATAAACTTAATAACTAAGACAATAACAAATATATATAATGAATTTATCACCTTCTATAAATACTGTTTTACCTGCCTGATTAATATTGATGATTATGCAATCAAAAACTAGTCAATACTCATTGTTCCCAATATTTTACGAAAATACAGTATTCAAACATACATTTTAAGGATGACTTGATAAATTATTTATTTATTTGAACACATAAATATTGGTACAAACGAGCACTAGATATATATGCATCACACAAAAAATTTTCATTTCATTTAGTTGTGTGAGGGCTATGATACTGCCAGGGTGCCAAACTGAAGCAGGTGGTTTTCTTAGGGAGGAGTATACTCGGAGCCTTTGACCTGAAGGCCTAATCCACAAGGCAGTTGAGCATCGTGAGGAGATGCAGTCCCATGATAGACGGTGACCAACGATTGATTCATACACCATTTGTTCCATCAGGATACTGGAGTCCATGTGCACCATTGGTTTGGAATCAGGGTTTTCCAACTCCCCCAGGTGGACTTTCCGTGTCCACCAACCCAATTAAAGCGCCGGATATTCGCTTTTTGTCCTCACAATTTCGTAAACAACACCGGTGCCACGAGAAGGCAGTGAGTAGGACTTCCCTGGCAGAGGCTATATACGCGTGGCCATGTGAGAGCATTTCGAGAGGAAGAGCGGACTCTCCCCACTCTCGGCCGTACCAGGGAATTTGGTGGCGATTTGATAAAACAATTTATACATAACAAATGCAAAATGATATAAAAACGTAAATTTTTGTAATACATCCTCATTCTCATGGCAAAAACTCCCATCTTATTTTTCAAGCTCACAATATATGTATTATGCTATTTTCACATTGAAAATAGTCACTACCTTAGATTTAAGCGTCATAAAATATCAAGGTTCTGGTTTGAAGAAATTGGCGCTCTTCCAATAAATCAGATGTATTTAAGAGAAACAATATACTAACCGCTATTCAACAATAGTTCCAATAATCGTTAATTATCAATCAGTCACTTTGTGATTCTCAATGTACCATTCTATGGAAGTTATAAACCAGATATCGGTGTATCAGTTGCCGATCAATGACAGATTAACGTAGATACTTAGGTTTTACAGGAATCGTAACGTGTTTCAAACAGACTGATCATGACATTTGTTACCAGGGTACTATCTGACGTATGCTTGATCCATTAAGAGAGCAAAAGATCTTTGGTGTGATTTGCTAATGAGGACCAAGGGAAACGATTTCGAACCTCAAGACTCTTCCAATAACTGCCAATCACTCATAACTAAAAGGCATTTATTTGATGATTGTTTTATTTTATGTGAGTTTAAGCAAAACAAAACCGTAACCTCATCATTGTAAGGAATAGAATATTTTAATAAATATGAAGTAATCTGTAAACATACCATTTTCATTCATTAAAAAGTCTAATCCAAATTTTTCATCAAAATGATACTTGAGTTTTACATCAACTAAATCATAAACACCTGATAATGCACCAACAGGTGAACCAACACTACTCCAACCTTCTTCACCAAATTCATACATTTCTGGTGTACGATTCCAATAAAAATCAATTATCCAATTTTTTATTAAACTATTTTCATTTCCACTAAAATTAAATGGAAGTGTAAAACATCTTAAAAAATTATTACAACATGTTGAATTAGTTGTGATTATAATTAAATTATCTGGTTCAATATATGATATTTTAGATTTGTTACTATCCAATAAATTGTTGCTATGTGTATTGTTGTTAAAATTCATGAAAAAAGAAGATTTTTCTAAAATGGAAGAAATTTCATTTTCTTTTGTAGAATATTTTTCAGTTAAATCGATTGGAATCCGATAACAAATTGTCTAAAACAATATTTCATAAATAAAAAAAAGAGAGACAATGTATATTAATGCCAAATAAAAAAAATTTACATTAGAATTATGAAATACTAATGATAATTATCACTAACTACCGTTGTTTAAGTTATAAAAAAAAGTCAGGTCAATGAAAACTGATTTTTTTTTATATAAAACATAAATATAGATGATAGTTTACTTTAACTATTCTATCTATTATTATCATAAGGGGTTTTGTGGAGATTTAGTAATTTCATAGTTGAAAGCGTTAGTCCATTGAAGGTAGACCACCATGAAAAACCTGGAAGCACTGGGACTCCTCGTTGAATGCCAGCTCAGTGGTCTAGAGGCTAAGTGCTCTGGCTCGAGACTGGTAGGTCCTAGATCCGAATCTAGCGAGTGCAGGATCGTGCATGCGCACTGCTGAGGAGTCCCATAATAGGTCGAAACGGCCGTCCAGTGATTCCAGGTTTTCCATAGTGGTCTAGCTTCAAATGACTCACGCTTTCAACTATTCTATCTATGCTTATTGTTAAATTTGAAATAATTTTGATAAATTGGTAAGATGAATTTAGATCAGCCCTAATGAGTTAGTGTTTGACGAAGTCTCTGCACGGAATCAGAAAGCTTGTTCGGTTTTTGCCAACTTACGTCACCTATGGTGAAGACGAGATATCCGTCTACCAATTAATGGACGAGTATACTGTGCAGTAGTTCGCCCTATTCTACTTTACAGCTGTGAAACGTGGCCACTAGCAGTAGATACTCGTAAGTTACTAGTATTTAACCACAGATGCCTTAGAAATATTGCTCGCATCTGCTGTGAACACTGGGTAAGTAATAGTGAGGTTAGACATAGGGTATTAGGGAATGATGGTAAATCAGTTTGTGAGCTTGTGAATCTTCGTCGACTGAGATTGTTAGGCCATGTGTTACGTATATCTGAACACCGATTAACACGACGCGCTATGCTCACTAGTGTAGGGGATGGTAGGAAAAGGGTTAGGGGCGGCCAAACCAAAACGTGGCATCAGATTTTGAAGTCACTAACGTCTAGTCTGAGCGATGTAGGTAGATACAGACTACTTGGTTAGGGTCCGCGTGACTATCGTAACCACTGGTTGGAGACTCTAGGTGATATGGCTGAAAATCGACCACAATGGCTCAGGTGTATACACTCATTATCTTCCTTTGAACCTTCGGATGAAAATTGTTTCATATCTATCTTTCTGAGCATATTCCAAAGAAACTGAGGTTGCAAGGGTCCAAGGCTCTCAACAGTGCGATAGCTCGGCATTTACTCGACACCGGGCACAGCATCGACATTTCTAATGCCTTTAAAATCATTAGTAAACAAAGAAGTACAACTGCTCTCCGGTTTGCTGAGGCGATCGCGATAAAAAAAACTCAAACAGGACCTATGTATTCAAAAGAGACAGTGATAAACTTATTACTACCTTGGTAACCCATTTTTGTTTTGTTTCAGTTTTTTTTTTTTATTAGTTCAATTTTGGTTAATATTCAGTTGTTTTTTATACCCAATTCTTAAACCACCCTTTCTCTCACACATTTCCGCTCATTTGTCACTCCTAAATATATGAACTATCCAAATCTTATTCAATTATTACGTAACCCACCCTAATTGTTTTCAACTACGTCTATAAATTATTCAATCATTACGTAATCCCACCCTAATTGTTTTCAACTACCTCTAACATAATCACATTTTGATTTTATCTGTCTCTGAACTCCACTCAACTATTATGCTACCCTTTATTCTAATACCTAATAACCTCTGACCTTTCCTTGCCCATATATATATATATATATAGTTATCATCGATGACTTTTGTTATTCCAATCCTTTACATTCCCTTATGTCAGTCGTTCCATTCTATTTATTACCCTAATGCTAAAACTCTAATGCATATTTGGTTGTAAGCAGCTGATGAGAAACCACGAAATATAATGAATTCATATCATTCTGCATCAATATTTGTTCTATCTTTATTTAAATTCATAAAGGGAACTAACTGCATGAAATCTACCTTTCTTCCTGTACTATATCCTTATAAACAACCTTTCTTTTAAATATTACCATGACTTAATTAACTACTATGAATTTAGTGTTCATCTTATTGTGCTGATGAGGTATGGCAAATTGGACCGATGCATATATGTGCTTCGTCCTACATTGTAGCTGAGTGACTGAGTTAAATCAAAATATACTATGAATATGTGAAATCGTCCGTCTTTGACTCTACATCCAGGCTCAATTTCTCACTATTCAAAATTATTAAATCTGACATAACTTACGATCAATCACTTGTTTCTATTTATCTAACAACTTTACAGTTGTTAGATAATGTCGACTTAAATAAACAAACTCCACTTTCCACTCAAAAGTAGATACATGGAAGGCAATATGAAACCTTTTACATCCATTATAAGTGTAACAAGTAGTACGTGATTTTTGATGCAATTTTTCTGTTGAAGTGAAGTTGCGTGATCAATTTCACGAAGGTGGATAACAGTTAAATTTGGTGCGTGGTTTTTCATCGTTTGGTGGCCAAAGCTTGACACCGTAAATTGCTTTAGCTAGACAATTCGAATTAACCAGAAAATTCATATCCTAACCATATTTGTGGTTTTCTACATTAAAAGTGATCAGTTGGACATAATTGGAGAAGAGTTTAGTAAAGAATCGGATTTCAACCTACTTCACTTACGTAATTCTGAACTTAGCGCTTTTCCAGAGAATCTCAGACAAAACTTTTGGGCTAAGATTTAAAGCTTTATAAATTTCAATCGCTGAGTTTATTACAATATGTGTCATCTAATATTTCATGTTAATTGGCTTTAATAGCAGTAATCAGTGGTTTCTTTATAATTTAAACAAAATTTCTGAAATTCTAGTGGTGTGACCAGTGGAGCTAATCCATGTCCGGTATGAGGCAGTTACCCACTGACAACATTGAAACATGGTAGCATAATGTTGTTTATTGTTTGAAATCAGACATATACACTGTTGGATTCCGGTTCAGTGATCTAGTAGTTAAGCGTTCGCGCATGTGAGCAAAGATCCTGGGTCCGATTCCCAAGCGTGGGATGGTGGGTTGAGCACTAATGAGGGTGAAACGTCCGTCCAGTGCTTCTGGGTTTTAATAATTTGGGTGAAATTCTAAACAATTATTGATTTACATTATAATACAGTTTTTTAAAAGTCTAGTTTATTTCTTTCAGTATTTCTTTCTGCCATTCACAACTTCTAGGCATCATATTTGCTTAATTACCAAAGAGAAGAGAATTTCACAGTTTGCAGTTTCTAAAACTTAATATTTTTATGATTTCTTAATTCGCATATTTTAATTGAGGTATTTTGTTTAATTAAATCAAACCATTCATTTTAACCAATAAGTATTTACAGTGATAACAGAGAATAATTATAATACTGGTGACTTGACTGCCTCTGTTAGATAATTAACTACTACAAATCATTGAGCAGCAAACTTTATTTCCTCCAGTTATAGAATACAGAATGAGAAATCTATTGGGTTAGTGAGGAAGGTGGGAAAACATTTCTTTGTTAAATATTTATTCCCAGTATACGGAATTTGTGGAGATTGTAGTATTTCCACAGTAGAATTCACGCGACGATCTAAGCTAAACTACCATTGAAAATCTGGAAGCACTGGACGGCCGTTTCGTCCTAGTTTGAGACTCCATTGGATACCGGCTCAGTGGTTTAGAGGTCAGGTATCCACATGCGAAACCAATTGTCCCGGGTTCGAGTCCTGCGTGCGAAACCGTGGATGCCCACTGCTGAAGAGTCCCATTCTAGGACGGAACGGCCGTCCAGTGCTTTCAGGTTTCTCAATGGTGCTCTAGCTTAGAACAATGCGTAATTTCTACTGTGAAAATATTTATTCAGCCATATAACTGACGTTGTGAGCAATGGTTTTATGGATTGAAGTGTAAATGCAATATGAAATTATTTGTGAATAATTGTCTATGCCATGTAATTACGTTTCAAAGAGTTAGTTATGTGATAATGATATGTACTTCATTGTGTGATATTGTAAATGTGTTCACCCAGTTAGTTATTAATTAATTGACATTAAATACTGCTCAGATCAGTACTGTTAATCTGACTATAAATAAATCATCTAAAAAGTGGTGTATTTAATAACTATATTGACTTATTTTTGGAATCAAATAAATCCATATTAGTAGTTTTTGGGTTTCCACTAAGCGCCATCGGATTCAGCGGGTTTCAGTATCAAGTATAAGTTAAATAAATATATTTCAGACGTAAAAAGTGACAAACGTAACAGTAATCATCACCATAAGGATTATCATGTGGTTGTGAAATCATAGAAGAAATGTTGACTAAAAGCATAATACTAGACCTTGATATTCTGTAAAGGTCAAGTTAATGTTTACATGTTTACATAGCGGATAGTTTGAAATACATATTTTTCTCTCTTAGGTTGATAAGTCTTTTAATTGAACTCTAGATTCGGTTTCCTAAGCTCTCTAGTCATCCCCAGGCTAATCTACACAACAACTTGAACATGAGAGAAAAGGGGCAAAATATAAAAAGAACGCTTTACTCAAAAGTTCGTTTAGATACATCAAATCTAAGGTATTTATAGTATTTTAGATGGCCTTAGGCTTCCAAAAACTTTTGAAACGCTAATAAACATAGTAGCAGTATAGATAATCATCCAATTATAAACGCGACTTGTCACTCTCTAGATGTTTCCGGCAAAACTTCTATTGGTATCTGATTGGATAAGATATTTCTCAGCGTTTTCAGAGCCTTTTTTGCTTTTTTCGAAGAATTTTCTGGATCTCTCCAACACAAGTGTACATCGATATTACGTTAATACGGTAGTGAGACAAGTCACGTTATATTAGATCCAGGATTCATGACCCAGAATAGAGGACCAGATTAGCACTAAATAATAATTTATTTCACAAAATCACAAGCAGTGACACTCAATGAATCCGGAGTATATATCAATGAGAGGAAAGGAAATCACATATTTAATAGTCCGTAGGCTGTGCGTTAGGTAAATTTCGTTATCTGAGCTGGATAGTTTGGTTGACCAGCTTTCAGTATTCTTTTGAACAACATCGTCAGCACAAACATTAGGTAGAAGTGAAGTGTTCGAATTTCATCCTGTCGACCTCGCTGTCGATTGGCTGCTGTTGACCCTTAACACATAATTGTCTAACTTTATTTTGATTGCATCTCTATTTGATTTGATTCTTAGTACTATATTTATCCATGTTTTTTTATTGGTTAATAGATTCGATCGATTCCAATGTGTTTGTTGACTGCTAATTCACCTGAGTGTCAAGCTTCTAAAAATTCCCTGGCGCTTTTAGTATTCCTTCTATCCAATAACTCAACATTTTCCCAGTCAAACACGTGTCCACAGTTGCTCAAATGCATTGACATGAGGGAAGATATGTCATGACTTTTGACTGTTAATCGATGTACGTGTAGGAGAAAATGAAGGGGACGCCCACTTAATCTAATATATTATTTTTCTCAGTTGTAACAGTTTATTTTATAGATGATGTTAGGTTTTTCTTCTTTTATCATTTTGCCCTTTGGTTTACAGAGAATTTATTGAAGAGATTTTGCTGGTTTGTATGCTACACCTATTCCAAACGGCTTCAATTATCTAGTAATTTCTGACATATCTTGTACATATGGTAGGATGATCCGTTTGTTATTTCTATACTTGACTTCTTTTCTACGGATGAGTTGACCTGATACTTTTTTGATGAGTTCGAATGGGTAGGTGTTCTTCTGAAAGATATTCACTAGATATTTTTCTTCATTTTCCCACACTGCAGGTGTGCTGCAGCATATTCTCACCCTCCTGAATAAATTTTGTGTACGTATTCCATTTTGTGAATTCTTGGACTGTTGCTCAGATCAGATTGTAAGTGTTTTACAGTTCATCCTTTCTGATGATGTGTCGTCCACATAAAGAATCCACATTTTTAGTTTGATCACTGGTTATGTAGAGGCTCTCAGTCTCTGCATTGCTGACTCTGCAATAAGTCCTGATATTGGTGATTTCATCGGTGTTCCTTTCGTTTGTCCATAGATTTTGTTGTTGATTTGAAAATATGTTGTTAAGCATAAATCGATGAGTTCTAGTAAACTTTGACTTTGAAGCTTCATGTACTTTGGAAGATATGTGTCGCTGGTAAGGAGCAGGGTTAGAGTTTCCTTTCCTAATCTTAGTTCAATTGAGATGAAAAAGGCCATCACATCAAAGGATATCATCAGTTCGTCGTTGTGGGTTTGAATCTCCTTGACCATGTGCAAGAACTTGTAAGGTAGACTTGATGGGGTGATTGGATGAAATCCACTAAATGTTTCAATATTCTTGAAATTTCTCTCCATAAATTGTATGTTGTATGGGAATTATACAGTTGGACATAGTAAAATGTTTGGTCTGTGTATTTTCGGAATACCGTAGAATCGAGAGAGTACTGGTCTACTGGATTTGATTCTCCATTGATCTTCACTTGATATTTATCCTCCTTTGACAAGCTTAAGTCCTTTAAATCTGATTATCTAACCTTTTAATTGAATTTGTGTCCATTAATTTATACACGCTTTTATTATCAAGTAAATCCTCGGCTTTCCTGATACATTCTTCTTTGTCCATAATTACTGTAGTGAGTACTTTGTCATTTGAAACTACGACAATATCTTCTCTAAATTTTAATCCCTTTAAGGCTTTTTGTTCTTGTGAGGTCAGTTCAATGTTGTCTTTCTCCCATCGAATTAGAACTACTGTAGTTCGTTTTATTTCCTTATGAGTCTGTTTATCCATGCTCAGTGACCAATCGTATCTTCACTTCACTACCACATATCACATACATACCTTCTTTAAACTTTAAGTTAATGTTCATGATTCGTAAGTGGAATCACAAGCGCCATATTTTCAGAATAAACGTAGAAGTACAGAAAAACAGAAACTTTAAAGACGATGAAACTAGACGATCATGGAATTATACTTTAAATAAATCTCAGTTAAACTATTAAAAAAAAAAACAAATCTTACCTCTTTTGAACTATTATTTGTATATGTAATAAGAAAATAACCACGAAACTCCAGAAGAGCACATAATTGATGAAAATCATCTTGAGAGATAACAGTAATTCTATTTAATGGTGGTAAATTTGAATTTCTTGAACTTGAATTCCTTATTCCATTTTGTTGATTAATGAATTTTGAATTAGCATCTTTCAATTCAATACATTCAGTTACATTAATTGAATTCAAAGAGTTTGAGTCTTTTATAGTATTTCGCTGATTATTCTGTAATTCTTGTTGATACTGAAGGGTTGATTTAACTGAGTAAGTAAAAAATAAACTATTTATAAAAAAAGATTAAACAATATTTTTGCTTATTCATTACCATTAAGATTTCTTTTGATTACCATTGAACATTATTAACATGACACCAATCATTGTTCATGTATTCAGAAAGAATATGATGGTAGAAACAAGTCTTCTTTATGAATAGCCTACTAGATTATGTGACTCAGTATGATCAAATCACAAGAAATTGTTCGTTTCAAGAAATAAGTCTATGCACTAAAAGGCTAATTACTCTATGAGCAAGCAATCCAAAGCTTTTGGTAAATTTGATTAAAAGCGCCTTTCCAATCTAATATCAAACGTTTTCTGAATAGTCTCCATGTTTGATGAAACTCATAAATAATGCAAAAATATCAAATATTATAATACATAAAGTTCAATTTATTACATTGAAGATTTAGACATACAGTTAAAGTAAGTATGAATATGTAGATTAAAAATTAGCTTAAAGATGAGTTTCTTTTTCTTATAAATTGATATCTACCAGAAAAGTAAAGAAAATGAGGCATCCCTAGATAGATGGATTACTATAGTGTATACTAACGAACTTAAAAACATTCAGATCTTAGGATGAGTGGATCATCTTCACACTTTGGAGTCAGATATGATTTTCCATATATCCAACTCTAATTAGTTCGTAATATATGATGATGATTGGAATGTTGTTTTTTTTTATAGTAACGCAAATAATATCAGGGGATGACTAGAAACATACAAATTCAACTGATTTTTCACATCTGAAAACTTCAGCTTCACCTCATTAAGTCGTAAATAACTATGAGTATCTCTAGTTATTTATTTTATATTATAGTTGTAACAAATTGGAAATTACGTTGTAGTGAACAGAACACGACTGGGGACAATCGAATGTATTTAAGCACAACATTACAGACTATCTTGGTAAATTCTGATAACCAAACAATGAACAGTTAATTTGCAAATTAACAACCAATTGTTTAAATCTTCACTGTTTCTTCTCTAATTCCATTGCTCATGCATTTTCCAAACGATTGCGCTTCATTCCAGTTCTTTCTTTATCGGTTTTCTGCCAAATACATTCTATGTCTGACCCACACCATATACTAATTATATGGATATAAGTAGACCACACCACAACGTAATCTAATCAGATCTGCTAATGAATTACCTTAACTGATACATAGTTCACTTTATTATCTAGAAAGAAAACTGTTCAATAGTTAAGTTTATGAGTCAATTAAAGGTAGACCATCATGGAAAACCTGGAAGCACAAAATGTAGATATGAAAAATTTTTGTCCAAACTTAATTTTTAATCAAGTGACATAAAGATTTAACAAAAAAAACCATGTTGGACCTGGCTAAAGAATATATGAATTCAAGATGCTGATTTTTTTTCATTTGAAGAGAGTAGGGCTAAAGCAATAGACGTTAAAGATTACCTAAAATGGTTCAAAATAAATATGGAACTATCATCAAAACCTTTTATTATTTAAGTTATTAACTTATTAAACAATCATTAACAAAACAACCATAATAAAAAAAAATAAATGGAAACCATTTTAAGCATAGATGGCAAGTGGCTAGCAGTGGAATCCAGTTTGACGGGCGTTTCGTCCTATTTGGGAGTCGTCAGTTGGATGTACCTGCATCTCAGAGTTGATGTTCACTCTGGGACTCGAACCCAGTACCCTTGCTTCAAACGCCATCGCGCTATCCACTCGACCACTGAGTCCTGATAGCCACTTGATTGATGGGGTAAAGTTTAAATTCACTTATTATTGTTTGTTTGAATCTTCCCATCGATGTGTTAAGACTGCAACTGGTCAGTCTCTAATTGGCATATGTGCATACTGTGCGTATTGCCTCGATATAGCCTTGATTCACAAGCAAGAATCCTAGATAAGAGCATCAACTCTGAGATGCAGGTACATCCAGCTGACGAGTCCCAAATAGGACGAAACGCGCGTCCTGGATTCCACTGCTAGACACTATCCATCTTTGAATAAATCCAAGGTAACAAAAAACAAAATGCATAGTATGCCAATAATTTTATACTAACTCAATTTATAATAAAAATGAAAAAACTGAAATTTTTTAACCTTCAGTGGATTTTTTTTAAGTCCTGAAAAAAATAAACATTTGCATAGTAACTCAGATTTCATTTCATTAATCTATCACTAAGACATATACAAGGTAGACAGAGAATGATAATCTGTCAAATTGTTTTCTGTTAAAATCGCATATATATATATCATATAACCAGTAACTTGACCAAAAGTTTAATAAAATCTTTATATATAAATTTTTAACAAAGTTCCCCTTTGTAAATTAATCTCATCTAGTTGACATTGAAGCATTAATTGTTTCTAGCATTATCTTTATAGATATCTTAAAAAAAAACGTTGGTATATGAAATGTCACCATTATATAGGCTAAACCAAATATCGAATGATTATTCTTAATAGTGGACAAATTTTGTATTATTATTATCATTTTAAAAATATAAATATTGGTACAAGGATGCACCAGATATATGTGCACCACACAAATCTCATTTGATTTGTGTAAGGGCTGTGATACTGTCCAGGTGCCCAAACTGAAGCAGGTGGTTTTCTTAGGAAGCCACACCCGAAGCCTTTCAACTAAAGATCCGATCCACAAGGCAGTGAAGCATGGTAAGGAGATGCAGTCCCGTCGTAGCCGGTGACCAACGATTGGATCATACATCATTTGTTCCCTCAGTATACTGGAGCCCATGTGCATCATTAGTTTGGAATCAGGGTTTTCCAACTCCCCTAGACAGACCCGGTTAAAGCGCCAGACATTCGTTTTTCGTCCTCTCAATTTCGTAAACAACAGTAATGCAGCGAGAAGGCAGTGAGTTGGACTTCTCTGGCAGAGTCTATTTACGCGTGGCCATGTGAGAACATTTCGAGAGGGAGAGAGAACTCTCCCCATTATCGGCCCTACCAGGGCATTATAGAGCACTGATATTTTTCAAGAAAATATTTTTTGTTTGATAATATTGAATGGAGTATCAGAGCCTTCTTCGTTAAATGAGAGTCCACGAACTGCAATACATTCAAGTGAAATGAAAAGAGATAGCCTTTCAAAAAAATCCTACACTCCATAAGACTAATGTACTGAAAAATAATTCTTCTACCAAGAATATGTAATTCATTTTGAACCATACTATTAATATGAGAGCCTGTGACATTACTCGATTGTTTAAGTTAAAGAAAAGAGATGAAGCAGGGTTCGAACTTGAGAGTTAAAGAGGTAAAAGTGGACTATTTTAGTCAATAAGTCATCTATGCAGTATTACGCTCTAATGAACATTATGTTAGAAAGAAGAAAGTTAATAACGATGAAATAGTCTACAATCACTGATAAATAAAAGTGACAAAAAAAAAGAATACTAACACTAACAAAATTATCTTTTTTAAAAACACCAATAACATTTACATGCATTAATTTAAAGGTCTATAAATGTTGATTTGTCAGTCAGTCAAAACGTAGAACTTCTTACGTACGTACATCAGTTCCAGTTGCCATACCACATTAGCACAGACATGCAGTTGTCAGTTCAAATCCCATAGTGTTAGAAGTAGTAAGAGTATAAACAGTAATCCGAAGGATCAAGGCTTAAAGATGTTATTCGAGGAGTGAAATTTAGAAAGAGAAAAAAGATAGAGACATGAAGAATTCATAAGATTAAAATTTAAGAGAACACAAAGAATGGACACACCTACGCCATTGCAAACGATTTTGAGCCAAAGTACTACAATACTCTTTGATATCAATTCAAAGCATAACCATTGAACATTTAATAGAGTATACAACGTTGTGTTTTTTTTCTTTTTTGAATCAAATATTTATTGAATGATTATCTTTATCAGTATTACTGTAATACAATTCATTGAACTATATTACAAGTTTACAATCACATAGATACTAACAATTGTAATAATTAATCAATATGAATATAAATATAAAACTTGACAATTGAAGAAGAAATAAAATAATAAAATTATTAATCCAGAAAAAAAAATTTTTTATTTTCAATAGTTGAAGAATGTTTGGTTGGCAGCCGCCTATACTCCATTGGGAGTAACAGGCGTCAGTCAGTAAGTAATCAAGTAAGTAATAAGGGAACAATTTTGTTACAACAAATATAATATGCAATAAACATTGAAGATCATGTGCATGTACCATCAATGTATTTTTAAAAAATTAAAAAATCATCATTACGTAATTAAAGAATTAAAATTGTTAATTACAAATAAACATTACTGTATACAATAAGTTTATTAACAATAGTCAAACTCTATAGCATAATTATAGACACAACATGCACAATAGTTCAATAATATTTAAGTAGTATTGAAGGATTATAAGGATTCTCTAGACGATAAGTTTATATATTTACTCAAATAAGTTACTCATATACAATCAATAAAATATAATTCGTTTAGTGTTGCTTTCGTTTACGATGAGCCAAATAAGCATTTATTCCAAATATTGAAATAATAAGTATTACTACAACAAGTAATGAGACACCAGTCAATGCTGCAATTGGTATATTACTCTTGAAATCACGTGGACAAACTTCTTGTAAGCCTAGAAAAGAATTAATTGAAGTATAAATAAGAATAATTGATATTCTTACGATCTGGTCTAATTGTTTCTTCTGCTTTAAATGCTTGAAATGTCATTGAACTAAAGAGAATTTCAATATTTTGACCAAATTTAATTGGTATTTCTGTATCACATACATATACTTCATCAGTACGAGTTAAAAATTTCTGATCAGACGAAGTAGAAACTATATTAGTGGAAAATAAAGGAATGGATTAAGTAAACCTTATGTTCAATTTAAGTGTTCAATACATACTTGTAGCTTCGGAAATAGGTAATTCAGATGGTGATAAAGTAGATAAAGGCTCAGCAAATTCATATATTAATGTCATATTTGTCCATGCAAAATATTCCTCATCCTGTTCTACTGTTAACAACAAAGAACATTTCTTTAGTTTGGAACCTTCTGTGGACATAACCAAATTAATACTTATAAGTTGGTTATCTGATTTTATGGTTTCATTTGTATATACATTAGATGAGGTTGTCTTTGGAATAAACGTATAGTTTAGTAGTTCACCGACATTTCCATCCATCTACATTTACAATTAAATAATTTTGATGGTATCATTTTTTAAAAAAGATGCTCACGCTTTTACTGGCTGGATAAAAGAAACGCAGTTTCCAATACCATTCTCCGGAAACGTGAGGTAGATTAATGACGGATACTTTCCCATTTGATGAAACTGTCAAACAGACACAACCTGTGAGATACAACAATAATAACCGTAAGATAACTGCATGCATATTAAAAATCATCATAACACATAGTACACATATACTGAAAGACAACTAACATCAATATTTTACGACACAACATATTCAGAGGAGAGTGTACATTCAAAAAAATTTAGACAGAGGAAAATAAAAATAAAGTAAGACTTTATAAAAGTTTACTTTAGTTCAAGTTCCCACCATTGACATCAGCATAAGAAGAAGAAAGCGACAAAAAGAAAAGTATGGAAGAAAAAATGATATTACCGACAGTGATTGAAATCTAGAAACATGAAAATGATGCGGGAGGAATAGTAAACAATGGACAATTATACTGCTTTCAAAGGAAAAACAAAGAATTAATATATCTTCATTAGTGCGGTCAATCATGGTCAAGAATACCTAAAGTATAAGATCATAAATAAAAATTACTTCGTGGATTGTACTTTCATGGCTAGGTTTCATTCTCCGAAAATTTTGTCATTTTTATAAGCTTAATGTTATTTGCGCAGTTTTTTCTAGCAACCAAGACCAAGTAGTGTCTAGTTTAAGGAGAACAATTAGTTCTCTATCGGTATAACCCAAAACATTCTACAAATATTTCAAATATAAACCAAAAACACTAAAATCAGACAAATACAGCACTAGAATTACAACTGTACTTGGTATATACTTAAGACCCTAAAAAATACTGGATCAAACAGATTCGTGTCATCACAAGCATTTTCTACACCTACTAACGTTGGTAAAAAACTATCTTTCATAACTGTATCTGGATAATTACGTGTTATCATACACAGTAAACTGTCAGATCTCACAAAAGTTTTCTGTAATAAGAAAACCAACTCAGATATATAAATCAGTACTCATCATGGAACGAAGGTGGGAAAAATCAATCATTGTTTTGTGATTCATGAGAATCCAGCTTGACATTTTTTTAGAAACTAAGTTACTTACAAAATAAAATTACCAACACTCGTGTCAGTTTATATTTCACTCTAGATATTTGGTAGACTAGACCAAATAAATATAAACTTAACTACACATGACTTCACCATATCAATTAACTGAGATGAACTGTACAAGCATGAGTAGGATTGTTGGGAACAAAATGTTCAAGTAAAGTATTTCAAGACAAAGAGTAACATTCAATAACAGAAATGCTTTGATAAAAACTATAACTAATAATAGAAAAGTGGTTCAAATTTTAGAGGTAGGTAGCAGAAACCTATAGAACTAAATGTTATGTTTGTCACTAAACTAGATCTTAAATCTCAATACCAAAAAATAAAAAGGGGTTAGATGCTTTTTAGTAATCGAAACGTCCATTACTGAACCGACAATCAGGAATTCGAGAACAAAGTATACCTTTTAAGACTAGTCTGGTTTTAAAAATAGTCATTGATCATTAATCAACCACAAACTGTTTTATCTTAAAGCCTGATAGAACTTTCAGAGCAGGTAAGCAACGTATAATTCACTTGATATTTTCATATCTTAACACTTATCTACTTCTAATTGCGCAGTTAAGTAAAAACGAGTGTGCATTCATAACTTATCCACAAATTCCGCTTACTAATTTATGACTTTAGAAATAAATTCTCTGTTGAGAACACGATACATTAAATATCTTATTTTTCTGTCCATTTAATTGCCTCTTGACTTCGCTTATTTCACAGTTAGCTATTTAATTATGTTACTTTAAGTTTTATTTCGTTTCACATCCTTTTTATCATTTTAAATTCCCTAAAATTAAAATACTAATAAACCTTGAGTAACTGACAAGAGAATGAACGACTTGATGAGTCCTAATAAAGTTAGCTAAATACGATAGATAATGAATAACATAAAAATTGTCAAACAGTAAGCTATATTTCAGAAAAATCACCAAGTTAATAGTTTATCCAAATAGCAACCTCACGTATGAAAAATATCTATAGAGGATGCAAGTGAAAGCTTCAAAAAATATATATAAACTTATTGACAGAAACAGGGCTAAACAGATTCAATAAACTTATCATCTTGTATGTAAAATATTCCATCCAGCCTCTGAACACTGATAACAATAATATAACAGTTAATTGCCGATTGATAACTACGTACTATGTGCCTCTACAAACTATACATTTGATTAGAATGTCTTGAGAATAATTGATGTATAATGGTCTGATTTTAATTTTATTTTCATTAATATCGATTACATCAAGACCGTGTTCGTTGTGGTAGGGTTAATTTTTGTATGCTTCAACAATGATTTAGGTTAGAATAAGATTCTCTCAATATCACTATATAGGATACGTGATTTCCGAATGGTTATGTCAGTCGACTAGATATATTCTGCTACTTTGATGCTAATAGAATTACACATACATAAAAATATATCAACTAGAAAAACAACTGATGACCTGTCGCTAAATATAAATTATAATCTATAAAACAATTTAGTTGGATTAAAGCACGTAATAATGTCAAATTACTACAAATATAACAATATAAATCACGCGCTTGTTCTAGATATTTTATAAGCTAGTGAAAACATTCTTACGCACATATTGTTGACATTATATTGTGACAACAGTATCTCTATTCATAGTCGATAAAAGCAATCTGTCATTCTTATATGGTGGTCAAAACAAGCATGAAATATAGTGATACGATATGTTTATAGGCATATATTCATACGATCTTAAATAAGTCAGATTACTACTAATTTCTAAATAGATGATTTAGAGAGATTTGCAGGATAATAGTTATGCAGTTAAAATGATGACAACACTAGATTCAAGTACCAAGGGTAAACAGTAAAATGAGTTACTAAGATAGAAGACATTGTATACCATCTAAGGACTTCAAAAAAATCACCATATTACAATGATACTTAGGTAACACTTAAAGAATGCACAGAAATTAAGTATATCAGTGTAAGCGACTATTGATAATGTAACATGATTACCACAAATGTAATCTTTCCTATGTAAAAATTTACAAAAAGCAAGAATAAAAAATAAACATCGAGTTTCGTTAAATTTTCTTCACTTTGACTTCCTAAGCTAATCAGCCAGTCAGTCAGTCATAAACTGATCAACATTTAATACAAAATTTGCATCCATCTAAATTGCCACAATTCGCATTGATTCAGAGGCGATAAATAAACAAAGTGAAAAATAAGGGATTAAAAAATCGTACGTTAAGTGGCATTTCAAAAAAACACAGAAAATGAATATTTAGAAAAAGAATAAGAACGAGGAGTAAGCATGAAATGAGGCTAAACCTCAAGATATGAAGCAGAAAGAAACGAGTAAGTCTTCATGACTACGACTTTGAGCCATATAAAAAAATCTCTGATTACAAGTTAGCTTTTTTTGCTCCTAATATAAAGGTCCACGATTGTTAACACATCTCTGAAAACCAAGCAAATACTTCGTAAGCAGATGTCATATTTCTATTTGATTACGTTTCACCTGTTCATATTCAATTACGCACCGCAAACTAATTTACGCAATGTTTAGCACGTGTTCTGTAAATATTAGCCATTCCATTTAACGAAACCTTAAAACTTCATTAATTGGATTAATACAGCTTTTCTATCCTCATATTAAGTTTCATGGTCAACTAAGCCTTTTAACTGATTTGTTTAATTTATTAAAAGCAAATAGGCGACGAGCACATTTAGTACTTATTTTCCCGTTTTGTAAGTTAATTTTGATTTTAGAGCTGTGGTTTGTCAACTGCAATGAAAAGATCATGAAGGTAATTTATGAGGTGACCTCTGACCTTCAAAAGTATCGAAACAAGTAAACAGTCAGAGGATAACTAGACTTAGAAACCAAACTTAGTCTCAGATATTGATTCACTAGTTGAACATACAGACACAACTAAGAATACGCTAATGGACTCTTGCTAGTAACCTGATTCCATGTACACAAATGTAGAAACATATAATATTCTTAAACAATGGTAATGTCACAAAATTATAATAGATAAAATTTCAGCACTTTACCAATAGATCTAAATGTAAGCAATCATTAAAAAACTAAACGAAGTAAAAATAATAGAACATATTCCTGTGATCGCCCAAGTCCTTTATTGTAAGGGGCATTTCCAACCAGCAATCAAACTCACACTGGCAGTTAGTCAATCTTGCATGATAAATGATGAATAGAGGTTTCTTCCACATAAATTATATGACATGCGTTATTAAAAATGATATAAGTCTGGTAAAATATTCTCAATATTAAACTAGAACATCAGTTGGAACGGTTTCTGTTTACACATAGAAATACTCAGTACATTGAAGTAATAAATTAACTTCTGGCTAGTCAGGAGTATAAATAGAAAACATCTAAAAAATATTTCGGTACACATAAAACCTTAATTATATATAGACATTCTAAAAGATAGATTATAACAGAAGAGGTTATCAAAATGTACCCAGGTATCCTTCATGAACGAATTGCTTAGTAAGAAAGATTAGAATGGTTCAAATAATTAGAACGGAATACTATTAGATGAAAAGTGAAAGTTGTGAATTAATTTGGACCAAAAAAGTAAGCAAAAAATGTTATGAATAGAATACTCAAAAAAGCATCAGTTCCACATAACTCACTGAAGAATTTCTTTTTATATCATTCATACAAGATCTTACGCAGGTTATTGAGGAAATCTACAGTCCAATAATGACTGTTCAAATTATTGTCAATAACTTAGTCTTGTCACACAATGTCTCCTGCGGTTTCAACTGCAATTGAATTTGTCTACGGGCTATTACCCGGCTTAGCCTTCTGCTATTCCATAAGTTATTTATAAGCCACTCCATCTAGCTCCCTTTCGTATAAAGAGGGAACATATAAAGCTCCCTATAATATTACATGCTAGACAAATTCCAGAAGCTGAAACAAATATTTTAATGTAACTATCCAGCGAATACTGGTAAGCATAAACTCTAAATACTTATGACCCACTTTAAGTACTGAAAAGTTTAAACAATACCGCAAATTCACACCATGGGAACGATTACCTAAAAACACACCTTCTAAAAGTTAAAAAACTAGGGTCAAATCGTTCACTTTTGAAGCTGACCTTCTAGCACTGTGTAGTGAACTACCAATGTCTTCAACCACAAAACGTAG
This sequence comes from Schistosoma mansoni, assembly GCF_000237925.1. Classification (NCBI taxonomy): domain Eukaryota; kingdom Metazoa; phylum Platyhelminthes; class Trematoda; order Strigeidida; family Schistosomatidae; genus Schistosoma; species Schistosoma mansoni. The sequence continues at coordinate 47,499 of NW_017386002.1, forward strand.
TACCGTAATCCTATTTCGATACATTTAAAGGAACACAGGATCTTCGCAACATTGAGAATAAAGAGTATTAACCCTCGTTCATTACAACTGAAGAGCTATATGGTAAGAAGTAAGTGAAAAAGATATAAGGTTTAAGCTATGACATTAGTGCATGAAGTCAGCGAGCAGTATTCCTGCTTGTGTAAACATTTCTAGGGAAATATAAACCAGAACACCTTGAGGAGATAGGGAAGAATTGACATGGTGAGTGTAACAGAAGCGTTGGAAGGACCTTCACTATCGGTTCTACCATGCGGATTATATGTAGGCTGGCTGCAATCATTATCGGCATGTGAACGTTTGAAATCTCTGGAGGACTCCACAACGCTGGCTGGCATTTAAATTTTCTGATGAACTGGAATGATAATTTCCGTCCAGTTCCGCATGCAGCAGCTGTCCACCAATCTCCTTTACTTGAAAACATTTATCGTAGGTTTACTGACAGTCACAAGCATTGTTGAACTGCAAGATGTACATACCTGTAGACTGCGAAAATATAGAATGACTTCATACGAAGTTGAATGGCCTGGCTGAAGGGAATATCGACTGAACTTTTCTTTCGTCTGCCGAGCTAGGTAGATTATATCCAGCGAAAGAAGTGGTTTGACCAGACTATTATGCTCGTGTAAAGGACGTACTTTCCAACATGATACAAATCATAAGGGTAAAACCGTGACGGCTAAACGTCAACGACGTAAAAAACACTTGGAAAGTGTCAGATCTTTTGTTTAGTTTTCATGCGAAGTGCGCATATATATATATATATATATATATATATATATATATATATAAACAGTGATTAAAAATGCTCTTTGATCATATGGATAGAACAAATATCACACTTAACTTCTTGAAAAAAGTCCAACAGAGTTTCAAAATGCGGGAAAAAACTAGACAATTACAGGCAACTGTAAAAGGATTTCAGGGGATATAAAAGTTCGATCTTTAAAATGTGTCAATTTGACATCACAACCATATCAATCAAACGTGATGAAAAAATTCAGAATTTAGTTGAAAACAGATTACGAATAAGTTCAATGGACTTACAAAGCAACACTGCGAGTACGAAAACCCTATTCCAAGCCATTGGAATCCCTATGTTCATCCTGATAATTTCGCCAAATACGAAAGTCTGCACAAATCAGTACATGTCTTCTGGTGTAGCTAAACAAACTATTAACAGACAATTCCAGTAACTATCAATGATAAATCAAATGATTTATGCTTTATTCATTATGGTTTTATGACAAAAATGACTATTATCGCTTTCCAAATGTTAATAGAAAAAGCTTTTGTAATTGGTATGAAATATGATTGAGAAGTAGCCACTTATGTTGTCGCTTTTACTATAGAATAAGGTAAAGCGAACATTGAGCCTTCACTCAGGAGGCAAAAAAGAAGTACCAATTATGACGGTTCATTATGGGAGCGTAGCGGTAAATATATCCCCAAAAATATAGCTCTGTAGGTCTTCTGCATTAATGTTGACCGCGTGTTTCAAAAAGGACAGTAATTTCGTACTTGTTGTGACTATTGTTGCATCGAAAAGCATTCTTGGTCTACTTTACCTTGAATTATTTCGGCCAAGGTTTGAAATTTTGTTGAAAACTTTGTCTCGTGGTGCCTTCTTTCTCATAAACTCTGACACTGGTGTTACTATTGTGATCATATTGTATTTCTAACCCTAATCTAATTACAATGGTTGGCAGTGCTTACAAATGTGAACAGCCGAATCGTTCATTCCTTGTGGATGAAGGGATGCAGTGTGATGAGTGTAAAATGTGGTGCCACAAGATGTATACCCGTCTTAGTCCTGCTGCATATAAGAGATGCTCTACGCCTAACTCGCACTGGCTATGCATGTTCTGCTGTACAAACAAGACGATATTAATCCAGTAGGCTATGAGCCTATTAGATTTGACCCGTAAAAAGAACGATAGTGGTTGCATTAGTGACACAAGTACTGACAGTGAAAACTGTGTCAGTGTTGTAAATGCTGTTACAAGACGCGTTAAACAACCTACGGTGAATAAAGGCAAAGTGAAAATTCCGTTACAACTAATGAGGAGTAAATTACCACTTGATATTGACATGAATATCATGCATCTTCAGTGGAAATTGAGGACCCGGATAAAACCGTCACCGTCCCAGATGTGGCTGTCCTGAATTATGAAAAATGGATACCAGTACGGACGAAAAGAAAAAAACTGAAGATAATACGCAGTGGGTTGGCAAGTCATTGGAGAACTCGCATTCTGAGTCACACAATGCGCTGCCAAACACTGATAGTAAGGCAGAACAACAACTTAGCGTGACTGAGAAGAACTTAATCTCATCAAATATTATTGTGAGTAAATTATCAGAGTCGAGCGATCCAGATTCAAAAATTAGACACGCCCATGATTTGGAGAGGCTCGTAGAATACATCCACAGCATATTATCAGATAACTTTAAAGGTGTCCAGTTCAAAAAATGGTTAGAATAGGTAAAATGACTCCTTAAGGTCTCCCTAGGGTCGGAGAAACAACGTCATCTTCCGTATAGTAGCACTCGAAGTCACGGCAATTCTGACATTCAAATTAGGCCGGATAGTATATAAGGACTCTCGTCTAAATTAGAGCGAATAGTTTCACAGTATTTGAGCGCCGAGTTGATGAAAGACAATAAATAGGAATAATATATTTGTAAAATCTCTGAGATTTTACAAATATATTATTCCTATTTAGGCCGGATAGGTCTGTTGAAGATGGAATAAAGAGGAATACGGCACTAGCTGAACTAGAAATTGTTATATCCCCTGGCGAATTATGAATCATAAATCTGAGGTCTATTTATGGACAAATATAATATGCCTATTCCCTATTGGATAGTTGTTAAATAAGTGACCTAATCGTTTCCGTGTTCCTCCTATCATAACCTTTATTTTGACCTTGGAACTGTTATTATTGATTACTTTCCCCCTAGCTACAGCCACATTGGCCAATTACTGTACAAATGTTATTTTTCTATTTTTGATATATGTGGTCTGTTTGGTTAGTATATATAACCCAGTATGCTTGTGAATAATGATTCATATTGCTGAGGCTGTTATTTGTGTTCTGGACTAACGGGCTGGGCTAGGCAGATAGGAAGGACCGAATAGCACCCAATACTGTTCGTACGTATTTTCTGTATCATTGGACATATACATATATATTAAGAGGCCAGAAATCTATACGTTATAACAGAAATCAGTCGACAAAACGGTTAGGAAAATCTCCGATTAGTGGGTTTTCGAATAGTCAGGTCTTGGAAGCGAATGCTACCAGGGCCTGTGTGGATAGGTCATTCTCCCCAGGAGTTTTATATGCCGACGCTCGTAGTCTAAGACATAAATTCTACGAACTAGGAGCGTTAGTGGACAAATTAAGACCGCTCATTGTAGCTGTGACGGAAACTTGGTTAGTCCATAACTTCGATATTACCCCAGAATTATCCGGATACCATTGTTTAAGAAGTGGTAGACATGGATGCAGGAAAGGAGGTGGCGTCCTTCAGTATATAGCCAATAATATAAATATCCGCTCCCCCGTTTGCGAATCCCATGATAGTGGAACTAGTGAAGTCATTAGCTATGAGCTCACTATCGGTTGTTGTACATTTATACTCGGTGTCATCCTTCGCAGCCCAATCTCCTTAGCCGATGACCTTATTTTAGAGCACATTCGGCTACGGATTGCAAGTAACATATGCTTGATATTGAGAGACTTTAATGCAACTGACATTAATCGGATTGAGATGACCACGAAGGGATCTATAAACTCCTTTGACAGTAGGTTCCTGGTGACGCTAATGGAGCATGCATTAGTACAGCATGTATCCAAACCTACATGTTTCGGTGTAAACCAAGGTTTTCTGTTGGACTTGGTAATCACTTATGAGACTGAGGATATTGCCAAACAAAATATTCTTCCCCCGTTAGTAAATAGCGATCACGCTGTTTTATCATTCACGTTTAGAGCTAGCGACATGATATACGATCAGATTGAGCCTCGCCCAAACATATGGAGAACTAACATATCAGCCATTCAGGAGTGTGCTGCTAAGAAAGATTGGTCAGTAGATACCAGCTCATCAGTTGAAGAGGTATGGTCTATATTCAAAGGCAAGTTTAGTGCAGTCACGTCCCCGTTCACACCATACTTGGTAACACGTAGACCGAATAATAGTCCACCATGGATAAATAAACAGGTCAAGAAACTTCTTAGATGTGGGAAAAAGCGCTAGAATATGTCCATCTCTACTGGCTTAGATAACTACAGATCCAGGTATTGTAAGATTAGAAATACTTCTAAAGCGTTAATTAGTAAGACTAGACGGCCATATGAATAACAATTGGATACCGATTGTGTTGAGTCGGCCTCCAGAGAACTCTAACAGAGCCTCCAGAGGCTCATAAACAGCCCCAACCAATCAGCGATTAATTAGAAGTTGTGTGAAGTTACGTTACTAAAATAACGAGATCCTGATTGGCTGATTTACACACTGTTACTATGTAAACTCAAGGTCTCTTAATTACTATAAAATCCCTGTATTTTCTGTACATGAATGAACCTTGCAGTAAAGTGTTTTCTCTCATACTCGAGTCTTCTCCCTGGTGTTCAAGTCGCTGACTAGTTCTAGCCTGGGGTTATCAGAATAGCTTAGGATCTGAATATAGCGTTCAACTTACAAGACGTAACAGATTGTAAATATAGTGGAGAACGGTTATTCTCGTACATAAAGAGGAAAACTCAGAGAAGTGATGGAATCCCATCACTTTTGGTACAAGAACATCCGTTAATTTTGGCAAGAAATGATATCAAAAAAGTTGAAACTTTATCAGAATATTTCAGGAACGTTTTCCCTATCAATAATGAGGAACGACCACCTATTCATTGTGATTGTGGCGGCTTGTTGATGGGCCTTGTAGTTATTAAAAAAGAAACTGTTTTAAGCCTACTTCAGCATCTGAAACCTGATAAGTCTAGTGATTCTGATGATATTCATCCTGGAATTATAAAAGCCCTATCAGATGTAATTGCTAAACCTTTAACACTACTGTTTGATATGTTCCTGCGGCAGTCCAGATTGCCCAGAGACTGGAAAGACGCGATAATTAGTCCGGTGTATAAGGCTGGGAGTATAGATTTAGTTAGTAACTATCGACCCGTCATCTTAACTAGTGCAGTTGTAAAACTCATGGAAAAAAATTATTAGGATGGCTGTTATTAACTACGTGGAAAGACATGATCTTTTGTCAAAGGAACAACATGGTTTTCGAAAAGGTCTATCACGTTTGACAAATCTCATTGCACGAGAAGATTGGGATGAGGCAAAAGATCGCAATATTCCTGTAGATGTCATTTTCATAGATCTAAGTAAAGCCTTTGATAAGGTTTCCCATTCTGGTCTTAAATTAAAACTAGAAAGTTTTGGAATTCATTATGCAGTCATAGACTGGATAAGTGACTTTCTTCATGAAAGGAGACAAAGGGTAAGAGTAAATGGGGCTCTCTCATCATGGGAACCAGTAAAAGTGGCGTCCCCCAAGGCACGATTTTAGGTCCTGTTCTCTTTTTACTTTATATAAATGAATTACCAGCTATAGCTAAGTCATTCGTCCTAGTATTCGCCGATGACATTAAGATTTAGAGACCCACATATAGTATGTCAGACAGAATAGTTTTACAGGAAGATCTTAACTCATTAGTGGCATGGATGAATGGGTGGTCACTAAAAGTAAACCCTAATAAAAGTGTTGTGATGCAATTAAATAACTACGATGATTCGTATCACTACACAATATGTGGATATGTGTTACCCAAAGTAAAAAACTATAAAAATTTAGGAGTCATACTGTAGTGAACGTCACCTCTCCGCATCAGACTGCCCCAACTTGCACTTCGACTCCAGGCCCGCAGCGGCGTCCTCAGAACAGCACACTTCTTTCTCCCGGATGGCATCGACACCAAATGTGATGAACGAGAACACGTGTGGGGACAACCGAAGATATTTTAGCACAACATTACAGAATATGTCAATAAAATATGAAAACCATACAGTAAACAATTAATTCGCAAAATAACGGTCAATTGTCTCAATTTGACTGTTTCTTCTGCAAATATCCCTCCATAGTCTCTGATTATAACTTTTTATGCATTTTCGTACCAATTGCGTGCCGTTCTCGTTCTCCCATTATCGATCTACTGAAATACATTCAATGCCCGACCATAACCACATACTACTTGTGTGGATATCAGTAACGCACACTACAATACTAAGCAATGGTCTCAAAACAACCAGCCACTGTAATGCTGCCGCTGCAAAAGGCTATAGGGTATTATGATCTATTCGTAGATCTTTTCGGTGTTTGGATAAGGAAATGTTCAGATTATTATACCCGACTTTCGTGCGACCGCGTCTGGCATATAGGATTCAAGCAGCGAGTCCTTGTTTCAAATATTAGGCGGATATGCTGAAATGAGTCCAACTGCAGGGAACTGAACTGATAAAAGGTCTATCTGGCCTAGCTTATGAAGACAGACTGAGACAGCGCAACTTATTTCCGTTATCTTACCGTAGACTACAGGGTGGTCTAATATTGGTATATAGTATCCTGAACGATGACATTGTTGCTAACATGTCCTATCTTTTCCTCCCTTCTAGGACTGATCATTTGAGATGATATTCGAAGAAAGTCTTAAAACCGAGATCAAATCGTCTACGTCTGGAGTTTCGTTTCTCGCATCGAGTAGTGAATTACTGGAATTCTCTGCCAGAACACTTAATATCAGTGCCTTCTGTTGATATATTCGAAACGAGATTGAACCTCCACAGTGTAACAAACTGCAAGGACTAAAATAGGTCAATAGACCTCCTATCCTAATTACTGAAGACTGAACCACTTGATTCGTATGTCATTCAAAATCTTACGCCACCTACCCTTAGTTTTGGTTGTTATGTTGTCTTAGTCTTACCATTGTATTATTGCTAACTGTTTTCCAGTGGTTAAATTGTTTAGCGTTACTGTATTGCATGTGTTTGCTAAGTTTGCGGCTTAATTGTTTTTTCCTGCTCCAGATCTTCACATTACTACTTACAAAGTACTTTCAGAGTAGATCCGAACCTATGGAAATCTGGACTTCATGGGTTACATATATGATGCTTTCATTGTCAATCTGCTGCTCACACCTTGTTTTTACATTTTCGTTTCAAGCCTCGCTGCTTTGTGAATACAGTTTTTTTCATTAGCGATACAACAGCGCGTATTAACTAGTTAATCAGCTAACACCCAAGCTTAATACTTTACCTGCATACAGTGATGTCACACCTAATTACTTGAATAATCCTGCGAATAGAAACTCCGGTAAAAAATCTTCATACCGAAACACTATCAATAAACTTAACTGAAGATACTTAAGTATCTTAGGATAGTGCCTTCCACTTACGTTTTGACAACCTAATTAGCCATCAAAACCACTTGCCACTATTACTACACTTGAGCGTTTGGCTTTTCATAGGAGGGAGAAAAACGTCGTGTCAAATCCATCTTTTACCTCATATGAACTGCAGTTAGTGGGAGCGTAGACGGAGATAACAATGTGTGTCTCTACCGCTCCGAGTTCTTACTGTACCGTTTAGTCGGATAGTGCATAAGCGACTATCCATCGGAATCCAGCTCAGAAGAACCTGTTCTGTTTTAAACCTATGCCAGCAAGGCCACAAAAGGTAGCAGTCATGTCCCCAGACACGTACTCGTTTTCTATATTGACAGGATTCAGTCAAGTGAATGACCACAATCGGTTCCTGTATGCTTGTTTCTGGGCGAATATACATCAAGAGCAAGATATTCTGGAGTCTTAGCTCAGGAAGCTTGTTTTCCTATTTGACACAAGGTTACAACGTAGCTCAAACATGTAATCTAAAACGCGGTTTCGGGTTAGGAATAACGTTTCTTGAACTCAATTTGTTGGCATTGATGGCGCATAGTGATAAAATCATGGTAGAAGGATAATAGTGAGGACAGAAAAAAATATCAAAATGTGACGAAGATATTCAATCACGAAAAAGTGGTGCCAAGTGCCGTTAGAGACAGAGGCAGTTGCTGCCTCTCCATTATCCACATCGTGGAAGGATATTTCTTCTTTGAGAACTTGAATAGGAAACCGGAGTAGAAGTAGACTTCGCAACCTGTAAGCGTATCTGCAGAGCCCGAGGAACAACTTGAAAACAGTCAGACAAAGCCATGTAAATAGGTGTGGACTACGCGTCTGGGGTCCGCGCAATTATCGTAACCAATGATTAAAGACTCTGAGTGATGCTACTCAGAGTCGTTTGTAGTGGCATGGGCGCGTTTAATCTTCATGTCACTTAGAACCCAGGTCAAAAAAATCTCAAATCTTTTTTATATACCCAGTTTCTTCTGATACTGTTTCTACCTTGGCGGCCTAATGAGATATAGCAACTGAACCGATGCACTTCTGGCAGGTTCCATGTCGTGTATAACCAACTGCATCTCAATACGCTTTTTGTAAAGGCCTCTAGTTTATCCTTGTTAAGTGTTATAACGTGTCTCTAACATACTAAATTTTCAAGAATCATTGTCGATTTGTTTTGCAAAAAAGATGTTCTGGAGTTTTTTATTTATTTAGGCCATACAATTGTTGTGTTCTTGCAGTGAAGTAATATTTTCAGTTAATTTGTCGCACTTCATAATTATTCGTCCTTCTGCTTTATTCTTAAGTGGATTCAGCTTGAATTATAATGACTACTATGGCAGGATTAAAAAGTCACGATTCTATTCTTTCAAAGTTGGACACTTTCAAGCGTAAAAGAAAAGCTCGCCTAGAAGTTGAAGAACTCAATAAAGAAAGTCGTCAAGCTATCGAAATGGCAGTTAGTGCTTTAACAACTGACGATCCCAAACAATATCAATTAGAAGAAGGACAAGAGCGTTCTTTTATTGAAAAGTCTTCACAAGTGTGTTTATGGCCTTATTTAAATTATTTTAAAACTTTCATAGAATTCTGAAAGTGTTAAAAATTTACTGGACAAATTATTGGCATGGATTAACAACGAACTATCAGAACATCGAATTCTCGTGAGAGATATTCAAGAAGACTTATATGATGGTCAACTTCTGCAAAAGTTAGTTGAAAAACTAGCGAAGATAAAGCTAGATCATCCTGAGTTAACTCAGTCTGAAATCGGACAGCTTCAACGCTTGCGTGTAACTTTAGCAATATTAATTAACTGATTTTTAGGGTGTATTGCAAACTGTCAACGAAATACTTCATGTATCAGAAAGTTGGGCCAGTCAACGATGGACTGCCGAACGTATTCATCAGAAAGACTTGGTTGCTATTCTGCGCCTACTAGTTGCTATTGCTCGTCAATTTAAACCAGAAATGCGTTTTCAACCAGGTATTTTTCTTACCGTCATAATCGCTCGCAAATTAAATGGTAAATTGGAGTATCGTTACGAAAGGGAATACATCACTGAATTCACAGAAACATTATCTGGTTAGTTGTTTCATATTACATTGTATTCATAAGCTATTAATGGAATTTCATTTTACTAATTGTTAGCATTTTTTTTCAAATGAATATGCAATAATTATATGTTAGTGAATTTAATGATAATGATCTCACCTGATTGTCCTGAAATTAAATTAGAAGTAACTGCCAACATGTGTTCGAGTTACAATGGATATTTTGGTGCATCTTTAAAATAAATCACTTTTATCATATTGTGTTTCTAAAACAAACGATTTATTTACCGAATTTCCTATAGTGTTACACCTTCGACCGTAAATAGTTTGATGACTCGAAGTTGTTATGACCATAGCGTTAATTAATTGAGGATTTAGATGTTTTAATCAACTTGATGAAAAATAAATATATCTAAAGCTATGCCTTCAAATGAACTACCACCCTACTATTCATTCGCCACTTAAAACCACATATGCATCGGTTCAAGTTGCCACACCGCATTAGAACAGAGAAATGCCATAACAATGTAAGTTGTAAGAGTGTCGGTGATAGTGGAAAATATTAGGCATAGATGACACGAATTGAAAAGAAAATTATAAATTTGCGGAGTTGAAAAATCCAAGATAACTAAGAAACTTAGGATCTAAACTGGATGTTGCCAGTTTAAGTTTCAGGGATTTTCTTAAACATATTAGTGTGTGGAATTAAGCATGGAATTTAGGTCTTTACCGTGTTGTTCATTTCTTTAGAACATTGAAAAAACAAGTATTCATTATGTCCTACTTTAAAAGTTGACATGTCTTAGAAATCATTTCCGCGTTTGTATACCAGTACTAATATATATACTAATGAAAGAGTATAAGAAGTAGCTGAAACATATTCTACCGGCTTATATCCTTGTCCTATAGTGATTGAATCCGAAACATCCTTAATTCTTAAGATTTTGTTCTTCGTTTACTTATTCTCTGTGATACCACTGTCCTGTTAAATATCTCATTTGTTTGGTTGATATTCTTTATCTTGTTTTAAAATATGGCGTTCAGGATATTTATTTTTATTTATTTATTTAAACACATATATATTGGTACAAAAGGGCACCAGGTACATATGCGCCACACTATTTGTGTGTGTGTGGGCTGTGATACTGCCCGGGTGCCCAAACCGAAGCAGGTGGGTTTCTTAGGGGGCCACACCCCGAGCCTTTGACCAAAAGGTCTGATTCACAAGGCAGTGGAGCATCGTGAAGAGATGCAGTCCCATGGTAGCCGTTGACCAATGACAGGTTCGTCCGCCATTCATTCCATCAGGATACTGGAGCCCATGTGCACCATTGGTTTGGAATCAGGGTTTTCCAACTCCCCTAGGTGGACCCTCCGTGTCCACCAACCCGGTTAAAGCGCCGGACATTCGCTTTTCGTTCTCTCACTTTCGTAAACAACACCGGTGCCACGAGAAGGCAGTGAGTAGGACTTCCTTGGCAGAGGCTATATATTCGCTGGCCATGTGAGAGCATTTCGAGAGGGAGAGTAAACTCTCCCCACTCTCGGCCGTACCAGGGCATTTGGGGGCGTTCAGGATATTATCATTCATGGAATAAAATAATTCAACTCGTGCTCCCCATGATTACCTTTCCTTAACATACGATGTTATCTGACATGCTAATTGATTGGAACGAAGATACATGTGCGAAAATCAATTTGTGACTTTTCCATAAACTAATTGGCTATTGGTTTGAACCATGTTGGAAACTGGGTGACATGACACGAAATTGGTCATAGTGACACAATTGTATTGACTGTTGTCGTTCCTCTAAATCTGAAAAAATTATAAGATCAACTCAGTCTTCTCATTGAACTGTTTTTGTCTTGTTTAGTTTCCATTGCTTTCGGTATTGTTTTCTATCTTATACTCGGAGTGTTGATTTGTTCTCTCTGTGCCAACGTGAGTTGTAATATGTGATAATGCACATTCGCAAAAGGTTCAACCTTGATAATGACTAACTGACGTAACTCATTGAATAAACAAATCTTAATGTGATTGCTGATTTCGATATCGTTTTATTCATTCATTTATCTTTCTGTTACTTAAAGTTGGTTAGTGTTTTTCTCGTAAGTAAAAATACCAGATGAATAAATGTTGAGAGCTAGATAACATTGCTTCTTCGACTAATATAAGCTTATTAATTAATTACTGTTTTACACTTCAAGCCAGCAGTCCTCTTGACGCCATATCAGAACATCATATGGTTTTGCAAGCAGTTCTTACTTTTATCAATACACATTTGGAACAAGTTGGCTTTCATGTTAGTGATCTCTCCAAAGATGTAAGTTTTTTGCATGAATTACTGCTCAAATCTTTTAGTATTTTAATTCATCTCACTAAAATAATGTCAGTTTGGGTTGGTTTTTTAGGTACTATTGACATATAATAACCCTAAAGCCTACTTCCCCAGTGTTGGTCATAGCGTGTTACCTGGTTTGCTTGATGTAGATGCTCGTTTTTGTTTCTCCTTATTACGATGGCTTCAAAAGACCAAACCAATGGATGCACATATATCTTATCTACCAAGTCGAGATATGTATTCAACTTATAAACTTTCACTGTAGTTCATGTGAGTCGATCTGTAGTTTGACGTTTTGTAGTAATTTTGTTGAAATAAAACTGATATATACAGTTTCGGAAACCACACGATTTACGAGCATTTTGATTAGTATATGGGTAAAAGATTAAAGCTTCCTCTCACTAACCTTTTGATCAGCTAAACAATACTATCGTTAGACGTCTAAGGTCAGCCTCATATACATTGGTATTCTTCACCTTCATGTTTTTTTCCTTTCAACCGACACTGGTTCTACTGCATACTTCTTAAAACTCACTGAGAATTCTTTTTTGAAGTAAAGTACTCCGTTAGTGAATTCGAATGTGATCTTGTTGCTTTGGTTAGTCATTTAAAAATTAAATTATCTCTGTTTTAGTTCTTACCGAATATCTAAAGAGGAAACTATGTCTGACTGGGCACATAAATATCGTCTTTTATTCGTTACAAGCTTCAAAAGTTACGAAATATCTATCGAATTATTGACAGCCTTTGAACATAGAATGTAGATCAACTAATCCATCTTATAAACAAGTCTAAAAATTTCGACGCATTTATTATACTTCAGAAGAGTTGTATTCTCTACACCCAGGAGTAATAGTGGCAACAGTGAAATGATATCTGGACTAACTGAGATAACAACCGAGGTGTGTGTGAAGGTATATTGACATGGCCTTTACTTCACTCAAGATATTAAGACACAAGTATCCTTAACAACATCCTACACTAGCTATTTTCGACTTTATAGAGAATAATCATCTATTATGGCAATAAGTGATATTCCTCAAGCTTTTTATGTCTCTTTCTCAGTTTGAACTATTGGATTATAAAGCCTTAAGACAAGATAGATTTTAATTAAACAGAAGGAAAGATTCAACTATCAGTTTGCTTAACATAAGTATAGAACTAGTAAAGAATTTCAGTTATTTCATTTGTTATTAGCTTTATTCAATATTATATTTTTGGTACAACATAGAATTCTCAGCACAAAGTATTTCAACGAGTTTCCGTTTCTTACTTCTTCGTCGATCCTGATGATAAATGTTGAATGATCCACAGGTAGATATTAGCATTTCAAAAGTCGACATCTGAATAATATTCAACCGTTCAATGCATATTGCCAGCCATTACAATGTCTCCGATTGTACATTTTTATAACTTGTACAGCGGAAGGTCGTAAACTATTCGCAAACGCACCTGATTAGGTTATGCAATTAATTGACATAATGATCTGTTAAAATAAACAACTAAACATAAAACTTGTTGGAATATCGAGGTGGCAGGAACAGGTAGCCCAGATATTCAAGCAGGCCGCCTTAGATTTAAATATCTTTTGTTAAACTAATACATTATCTACCTAATCTGATACGTTTGCTTCTTGCCGTAGGACGATGAATATATTAAGCAGGTTAAAGGTACAAAACGAAGGAGTTCTATTTCTTTGCAATTTTATTACCTAATAAACTAAATCTTCAGGCACACTTCTCTCTTAGTTTTGGAATAAAATACTATTATCTGTCATTCTTACGTGGTTCGTATGCACATCTTGATAACAGTAGTTGTAGAAAAGTCAATCAAATGTGTTAAGCCTTTAAGGAAGGGGTTTGAATTATATCTCTATTATTCGTTAGGCACCGAGGTTTAAAAACGTTACTAATACTCTACATTGATTTCACTGCGTAGCATATTAAGTCTTAAATTTACCATTCAGAAAATTCTGGCAATCCTTAGATAGATTTTGAAAAATATTCCGTCTCAGAGTCCAGTACGCTCGCTGTTTAAAATAAATAGTGGCATTGTTTCTAGTTGAGTTAAATTCACTGTTTTGATCGTAAATTACGCATAAATACTACTGTTCACACTTGAATTGAATTTATTTGTACTTGTGTGTTTTGATGTTGCTTTTGTGTATTTATTGCATTAAAGCATTCCTGGTCGAATTTGACTTGATTTATTTGATCAAGGTTTGAGATTTTTCTTTCATATCAATTTTGTCTACCATTTTAGTTAATTTTTAAGATAATCGGCTCTGCTCACAAGTGTGAACAACCATATTGCTTATTCCCTGTAGAAGAAGAAATGCAATGTGATGAGTGTAAGAAGTAGTTCCATAAAATGTGCACCCGCTTAAGTCACACTGTCTATAAAAGGTGTTCAAAGCCTAACTCTCATTGGCTCTGTCTGACTTAACCAATTTACTGACATTGTTCTGTTAAGGACGATGAATTTGTTGATCACTGAAAAGTAAGGTAAGATTAGCGCAAACAAGGGCATAATCAGAGTCCAGATAGGTACTCTAAAAATGCAGCAGTCTTGTACACAACCACGCCAGCGGTAGCTGGTCGCGACGTGATCAATCTGAGTCCAGGCTTGGGATGCAGAGGAAGGACACCAGGTGGCACATTGGCGAGGACTGTGCCGGTAGTTAGTGCTAGCCAGAAATAGGTTGTGGTCTGTTCACAGTTTCAGTAGACGGTCTCCGTTATCTGTCCTGCGACCAACAAGTCCCTATCGGCCACCTCAACGACTCTCTTCTGTACCTAGACGCCTGACCTGAGCATTGAAGTCTCCAGCTAGTACTACAATATCTGTTGAACGCACTTTCTGTAGAACAGTTAACTGGGGGTAAAATTCATCCTTGATCGCATCCAGGCTGCAATCTTTCGAATCGTAAACGGAGATGACGAAAAGATATCGTTTCTCATATCGATTTCTTCTCACTTTGATGGAACTTTCTGATCTAACAGTACACAACCGACTGTTAATGGGGATCCAATCGATTAGGGCTGCCTCAGTTCTAGCGCTCAGTGCGTCACCAAGGTCAGCAAAACCAGACGGAGATGCCATAGAGTCCCCTGGTAGACGCATGTAAAACAACCTTTTTGAAGCGGCAGATGGAGAGCGAGTTTGTAGTACTTCACTCAAGTCGTGAATATGGGTCTTGGATAGACAACAGACGTCGATATTAAGATTTTTTAAAGACACACCAGACCCTATCTTCTGTTCGATCTGCATTAGTATGCGAGCGTTGGAGGGACCCTGTTTGAATGGTATACGTGGTTTCAGAAAGACTGTCAGTATTTGTAATAGGTGGTAGCATTCGATTTCCGACCAGTTAATGACTCGAGATCGTCTAGACAGAACAGAGTTTCCACCATAGGCGAGCTGCTGTATAAGTTGAAAAATAAGGATACACAAAGTGTAAATAAAGGAGAGTAGATAAGTGACTTAGTATGTAGAAAAATTACTTTTAATGGAGGCGAAAATTGTATTTTCAGTAATTATCGTCATTTCATTTTATTTGTGTGTGTGCTGTGATTCTGCTCGGGTGCCCAGACTGAAGCAGGTGGTTTTCTTAGAGGGGGAACACCCGGATCCTTCGACCTAAAGGTCTAATCCACAAAGCAGTGGAGCAACGTAAGGAAATTCAGTCTCATTGAGCTGGTGACCAACAATTGGTTCATACGCCATTTGTTCTCTCCGGATCCTACAGCACATGTGCACCATTGGTTCGAAACAAGGGCTTTCCAACCCCCCCTAGGTGGAACCTCCGCGGGTTTACTATGCAACAATTTGCTGCGTTATATTTTGTGCATGTGAAACATTGTCATTAAGAGTAGAGGATATTTGTAGTTCACTGACATTTGATTATACGTGTCTACAAAGCATTGTCCGTGTATTTTGCAACCACGGAGTAAGCAATCTCTGGGTTAGGAATACAGTACCAGATAAGGATGAAAAACTTATTGATGAGGTAGTAAACCTTCATCAACTGAGGTGGTTGGGACATGTGTTATGTATGTCCAACCACCCCCTACCTCGACGGGTGATGTTTTCTGATGCAGCAGCTAGGAGCGACCAAACCAAAACATGGCACCAGTATATGAAGTCTCTGACAATTGAACTTAACCATGTTAATAGGTATAGATTGCCTGATTGTGGTCCCAGTGATTATCGTAACCAATGATTAGACTTTGAATGACACGGCTCAAAATCGTTTGGAATGGCACAGGTGCATCTCTGTTTTGTCTTACCCCATATCCTGAAACTCTACATTCCTCAAACTTAATTTTGTTTATATTTTGCTAGTTCATATTTTCTGTTTGAGTCGTATATTCGATGCCTAGTCTTTTCTATTACCACTGATACTGTTACTACCTCTACTATTGTGAGATTTGCCCTGACAAATTTGTCTCTGTGTTAATGGGGTATGACAACTTGAACCGATGCACATACGTACAGGTTCTACATTGTGACTGACTGATATTTTCAGAAACCTACCACTCTCCAAATTTTGGCAAGTTGTTTTACAATGTAATGGTTTTTCGTTGGATCTGCCTACTATCATGTTTTATAGACACTCATCACAATAAATTTACCAATATGTAACAACTTATTGAAGATTTACTCAATTGACACGATAACCAATTCATTATTTCAACTTTCTGATAATCTTCGTTTTCAACCTCGCATATGATTCACAGTCACTTTATGTTAGTTGCACCTTTCATGATCAAGTAATCGTTTTATTTCGTAGCAAATGGTTCAATAAGTTGATGACAAGCTTGTCTAACTGTTAATTCACTCGACCATTTCATCAGATAGTCATGTTGGTATTGATCAACCATTTTAGCATAACAAAATCATAAACAATAAACTGTAAGTTTTTATTACTACTTATTTACATTATCAAATTAATCAACCAATATAGTGGGTCTACACCCAAGTTGTTGTTTTTTTCATTTAGATGGTACATCTATCTTTGATCTAATAAATTTAACTTAAGGTGTTGTACGGGCCTCTAGCTGGTTTTCGAGTTGCACAATTTTGTAAAATCTATTTTCTTTATCTTTATACTTAGCTAATGGAAATGTTTCTATTTTATTCATTCTTTGATCATTAGTTTAGAGATGGTGTCTTACTTATTCTATTAATGGGTCTTATTGACGGTTATTTTGTACCATTTCATGCATATCATCCAACACCAACAACAGAAGAATTGTGTATATCAAATATTAAACTAGCCTTTGAACTTATTCAAGCAGCTGGTATGGTTGAACCTCCAGCAAAACCTGAAGAAATTGTTGCAGGCGATAGCAATGCTGTATTACGTGTATTGTATGGTATCTATTCATATTGTGCACATATGGAGGATGAACAACGTCGGTATGAAATAAATAATATTCGGGAAAATGATGAATATTATGGTAATAACCAAAAACCTGTTATACAGCATGATGCAATAAATTTATCATGAAGTATATATAACTGTGATATTTGTCAGCTGTTTTCTGTGATGCTAACTTTTTATAAATTACCATGGGGTTACCATATGAGGTTACTACTGGAGTGACTTATTTTTAATAAGTGACAGCTAGTTACTTTCTTTTCAGAAACAATAAGTACTCCATTATATCATTTATCTCTCTCTTTCTCTCTTCTGCAAATATATATGTTCTGTAGCCTGAAATGTTTTACACCATTAAACATTCTGATATTAGTTTTGTAGTTATCTATATTATTTTTCTGCGGTTAACTGTTTTACTTTGCTTATGATCACGTTCCTTTTGACTTACTGGTAGTGTAATTGATTATTTTTTTCTTCCTACTATGTAGTTTTGTTGTGTATTGTATAAGTTTTCTGCGCTCGTGGGGTTGTATCTCACTGAATGTATTCATTACTACCAAATAGAATGGGGTTTTGTCTTTTTAAACATTTATTTCTTGCTTTCATTACTACGCCTATGTTATATACCATGTCTACATGGTACCATACTTTACTTAGGGTTCCAAATTGATAAATGAACTATGGCGACTTATCAGCAGGAGTTATGTGGAGATTTTAGTAAGGGTTAGGGTTGTATGACAGAAATATTTAATATCCATATCCTATCTCTATTAAGAAGAGTACCATACTCCAAGTATAGTTAGATTAATTATTCACCATAGTATAGTTCATTGGAATATAAAATTCGCACCACTAACGGCGTTCCTTATTAATAGATGCCAAATACGATCATCTAGCAATCTTCACTCAGCCATAAGTAATTACTAACCATCAGTTTATTATTGATCGTTCTGTATGTCGGATCAGATGAGAATCAATCGTTACTTTTATAACCTACACTTGACTACTCAATTGGAAAATATTGACCCAGTAACTGTACCCTTTCAACTACTTTTGAATGGTATACCCCGCAACATTCTCTACCCACCCCAACTAGTAAGAAGATAGGATAAACCTGTAAAAAAAATAGGAATCTTTATGTGCATATTCTTTTTTGATGATTGCTAATTACGTATAAATAATTATAATATAAGATGAATATCGAAAACATCAAGGTTCAGTGAAATATCTGCTTCAGTTTGGGCACCTGAGCAGTATCACAGCCCTCACACTAATCAACTGAGATTTTATGGCGTATATATATCTGGTGCCCCTTTGTACCAATATTTATTTCAGAAGAGGTTTTATAGAAATTTAAGTATTTTCAAAGTTGAAATCCTGAGTCAATTGAAGCTTTTTACAATATTGTAACTCAGTATAATATAAATCATAACTGCAAAAATTAATTTTCTCTCCTAAATTGCCTCAGTTCAGAAAAATTTATTTATTGCTCATGTTGTTGATATATCACCTACTGTTGAAATAGTTAATAAAATAGATCAACGTATACATTGGTGATTTAATTCGTTTCTTTACATTGACCCCATATAAGTTAGATCTATTCAACATCTGCTTGATAAGTTTGGTGTTTTTAACTTTTATCAAGATTATCTTGTGTGCATTGTTTGAGGACCTATCCATTACTAATTGAATTTATTTTATGTCTTTCTTGTACCAGCCATCCTCCAAGAATTTTTGATGGTAGATATGGACAGACATTTTTACCAAAGGACTCCAGTCTAGATACCAAGTCAGGCCAAAACGTTTCTAATAAACATCACTTAGTAGCGAAAATGATGCGTAAAACAGTAAATGTGTTAGCTATCGAGCATGGGCAAACAGCCACTCGGCCTACTGACTATTAAGTATATGATTTCTACTCCGGACTCACCGAGTGACTTATTTGTTTATTTATTTGAACACATATATATTGGTACAAGGAGGAACCAGATATATATGCGCCACACAGAAAATTGTCATCTCATTTGAATTGTGTGTGCGTTGTGATACTGCACCGGTACCCAGACTGAAGCAAGTGGTTTTCTTAGGGGACCACACCCGGAGCCTACGACCTAAAGGTCTGATCCGCATGGCAGTGGAGCCTTGTGAGGAGATGCAGTCTCATGGTAGCCGGTGACCAACAATTGATTTACACGCCATTTGTTCCTTCAGGGTACTGGAGCCCATGTGCACTATTGGTGGACTCACCAACCCGGTTAAAGCACTGGACATTCGCTTTTCATTCTCTCAATTTCGTAAACAACACCAGCGCCACGAGAAGGCAGAGAGTAGGATTTCCCTGGCAGATGCTGTATACGTATGTGAGAGCATTTCGAGGGCGAGCCCTCCCCACTCTCGGCTGTACCAGGGCATTTGAGGGATGAGTGACTACTTATAACTGTGTGGGACAGAGTATTATCTAGTTCATACAGTGGTTCTATATTTTGGTCATGAGTTGTATCTGATGTAACGTGATCTAGTCTCTGTATTGAGGGTCATTCGTGTATCCAGTCTAACGGTAGTATAAACTCGGTCGCCAGTCTTATTATCTTAATAGTGATAGCTTGCGCGAATATGTCTATCCGCCCGCTATATCACAAATTAAGTAATTACTCGATTATCACCACTCACTATAATTTTATCATTCTGAGTATAACTGGTACTAGTATGTTGTAATCTGAAATCCTGTTGTTGGTTATGCAAATATAGACTTGATTTGCGTCTGTTAGTGAGTATCTAAATATTGACTCGATGAAGTTCATACATGAATACACTTATTTGAAAATGTAGTGTGATCCAGGAAGCGGATAATTTACGTCTAAACCAATACATCAATAATGGATAGGAATCAGTCAACGTTGCATATTTAAAGAGCTCATTCAGGTCATTTGTTGTCAACTTGCAGATTTTATCTGATAATCAATAACTGCCTCGATTCCAGGAGAAAAAAGGGTTAGCAGACTTAAATTTTGTTCAAAGGTTATGAAATCTTTAAAACTTCATAAGCGTCTGTTCCAAAGCGTTGAAATCTGAGGATTGATCGCGAGTCTCATTTCCTGATATTGTATTATAAAGCACGCATATTGTTTTGAATTTAAAAAATAAAGAAGGCCATATGCTAATTCGTTAGTGACTCCATGTCCGGCTTTTTATCACATGAATTATCCAACAATCGAAATACTACTTTTCTAATCTTAACACTGTACCAAATCAATGACGTTCGACTAGTATGAGTAGCCTAGCGTCTTATTGGTTCCTTGTCCACCTAGCCCTTCCAGTTGAGTCCAGAACACCAATTACAGCTTCTGCTACGCGAATCATTTGTTTCAAGCATGCTAGGTTCATACACCAGACAGACGGATCACATCATAAATTAGAAAATAATATTTGTACAAGATCAAGCCAAATGTGGCTGTGAACGTGAAAGACAATCATCAATTAATTGAATATAATTTAGGAACAGTAATATGTATGGTAATAATTCATAGGTCTAAATGAAGCGGACGCCCTCTTCATCTCCGCCTACATGAACATCAATTAGCAGTCAAACGCTATGACATGTCTTCACTTATATCAATGCACGTGGACAACTGCGAGCACACATTTGACTGAAGTGTGGAGATTTTGGATAGAGACAATTCCAACACACTAGAGAATTTTTAGAAGCTTGGCACTCAGGTCAATCAGCAATAAACAAGCACATTGAAATCAAGTTAATTTATCAACCGATCAGGAAGATTGTGCAAAAACATAGGAACAAAAGTCAAACCAATGGGAGATACAACCAAAACAAAGAAGTAAACAATGACAGATTTAAGGTCAACAAGAACCAATCAACATCAAGGTGTACAGGACAAGCTGTGAACCACATGTGGAGAAATTCGAACACTTCACTTTTGTCCTGAAAATGTCGTTCAGAAGGACGATGAAAGCTCCACAACCAAACCATCCAGCTCAGAGAACAAAGATCCATCAAAATCATCAACCTGAGCTACAAATCTCCACCATCTCAAAGTCAAATATCTGAAAGTTATTTAGATTCTACAATAGGTACATCAACAACATTTTGCTCATCAGCAGAAGTTTGGAAGCTTAGAAGATACCTTGATATTTGTTTTGTACAAGGCTTTAATTCAGCATCCGTAAAAATAGTTTGTTCACTTACAAGTTCTATTCCCAATCCAATTTATATAAATTTGTGATTCAATTTACACTAAATATTTTTTCGCACAGCATATTTTTACATGCGCTTTTGATTATTAATGCAATAGATGCATATTTCATCCGAGGTTGAAGCCGCGTAAGATTGTGCACTGCACTCGCTTTTTGTGATGCAAATCAGGAAGTTTTTACGAGAAAATTATGACTGTTAAGCAACTATATTTACAAGGTCTGATAGCTGAGTATACAAATAAGTAATCCAGAGAATACAAGAAGAGACAGTAAGCAGCCAAGCGAACGTATAAAACAAAATAAGTGGTTAAAGCAGAAGCTGCATAGTTAGGATATGAGGCGAAAAGTGAAACAACCAATCACAAAGTAGATTAAACATGACTTCAAGATACATGTCCTGGAGTTCTAGTGGCAAGCAGTGACCAGTGTCTGTTGTGAGATAACAACTCACTGAAGACAATTGGTGAACGGTTGCTCAACTCCGTGGATTGGTTGGAGTTAGACATAAACGCCATAGGATGCCGGCTCAGGGATCTATCGGTTAAGTGCTCTGGCTCGAGACTGGTAGGTCCTGGGTTCGGATCTCACTCACGAGGCGGGATCGTGGATGCGCATTGATGAGGAGTCCCATAATAAGACGAAACGGCCGTCCAGTGCTTCCAGGTTCTCCATAGTAGTCTAGCTTCAATTGAGTCATGATTTCAACTATTAAAGATACTGAAATCTCCACAAAACCACTTCAGATTAAAAATAGTAGGAAATATAATTATAATAGTGACGATGATGCATCATCGTAGTCAAATGCAGCAAAGAACCCGACGCATGTATGTCAGTTCAAGTTTCCATACTACATTAACACAGCAAGATAAAATTATCAAGACAAATCTCAAAGTCATAAAAGTAGTAACAGTATCAGTGTGGTGTGTGCTACTGAATTCAACAGATATAAGTAGTATGTATCATCAATTGAAAGTGAAATGCCTGGAGGCAAAAAGTCAAGAAGATCAAAGAAAAGAAAATGAGAACAAAGAATGATTGGTGTGGAAACGAAAGAACAATGAAGTTTGAGACGATTGACTGATAGTTGCAAAAAGAACAGTCAAGTTTGCGATAATTGATTGACATTTTTCAAATTAAGTATTTACTGTATGGTTCTCAGATTTTATTAAGATATTGTGTAATTTTGTGTTCAAATACATTGGATTGTCCCCACTTGTGTTCTCGTTCACTACAGTAGTAACTCCTATCAACATAAGGATATATCAGTTAAAGGTGAAAGATTAGATAACAATGAGGTAGAAGGTATGACTTGTGAATACACCTTATGCATACAAAATTATGTTGAGTAGGTAAAGAAGATAAAACAAATAGTGCATTTGAGATTTAGAGATTAAAAAATCAAAGTAACTCACTGACCGATTTAAAGCCATATATTTTAAATCATTTATCCGGCAAGTACCAAACTATATGTCTACACTTATCGACTCAGCTTAGAAAAGTTGAGATCTAACGTATTTTTCAACTAAATGTATACATACAGAGCAAGAAAAAAGAACTGAGCAGGATAACATGAACTCATTTTATTTCATTAGATTTTCAACTGATTACGCCCCCAAATGCCATGGTAAGGTCAATAGTGAGGAGGACTCGCCCTCTATCTCGAAATGATCTCACATGGCCACGCGTATACAACCTCTGTCATACTCACTGCCTTCTCGTGGCACCAGTGTTGTTTACGAAATTGAGAGGACGAAAAGCGAATGTCAGGAGCGTTAACCGGGTTGGTGGACACGGCGAGTTCACCTAGGGGAGTTGGAAAACCCTGATTCCAAACCAATAGTGCACATGGGCTCCAGTATCCTAAGGGAACAAACGGTGTATGAAGCAGTCATTGACCACCGGCTACCATGGGACTGCATCTCCTCACGATGCTCCACTGCCTTGTGGATCAGACTTTTGGGTCAAAGGCTCCGGGTGTGGCCCAGTAAGAAAACCACCTGCTTCAGTTTGGGCACCGGTGCACTATCACAGTCCTCACACAAATCAAATGAGGTGACAATTTTTTGTGTGGCGCATATATATCTGATGCCCCCTTGTTCCAATACATATGTATTCGAATAAATAATAATAATACAGCTGCTTACGACTTTTAGTTACATGTTACAAGTTTGCAAAGCAGCGGGACCAGACAACATTCCGGCAGAGGCACTGAAAGCAAATGTAGCAGCAACTGCCAAGATATTACACATCCTCTTCAGTAAGATTTGAGATGAAGAACATGTACCAACAGACTGGAAAAAAGGACTTCTAATCAAGATACCAAAGAAAGGCAATCTCAGTAAGTGCGATAACTACAGATGCATCACTCTGCTCTCAATACCAGGAAAATTCTTCAACCGAGTATTGTTAAACAGGATGAAGAATTCCGTAGACGCCCAACTTCGAGATCAACAAGCTGGATTTCGTAAGGATAGATCGTGTACAGACCAAATCGCAACTCTGTGGATCATTGTGGAACAATCGATCGAATGGAATTCATCAATCTACATCAACTTCATCGACTACGAGAAGGCATATGATAGCGTAGACAGGACAACACTACGGAGGCTCCTTCGACACTATGGCGTGCTTGAGAAGATAGTCAATATCATATGGAACTCCTATGATGGACTAAACTGCCAAATCATCCAGGGAGGACAACTCACAGACTCATTCGAGGTAAAGACCGGTGTTAGGCAAAGTTTCTTACTCTCACCCTTTCTCTTTCTCCTGGTGATCGACTGGATCATGAAGACATCAACATCTGGAGGAAAGCACGGGATACAGTGGACAGGCAGGATGCAGCTTGACGATTTAGACTTCGCGGATGATCTGGCTCTTCTATTACAATACAACATGCACCAATCTAATTACACTTGACGGAGAAGCTTTGGAGGATGTGGAAACCTTTATATATCTGGGCAGCATCATTGATGAACACGGTGGATCAGATGCAGATGTGAGGGCGAGGATCGGCAAAGCAAGAGCAGCATACTTACAACTGAAAAACATCTGGAATTCAAAACAATTGTCAACCAACACCAATGTTAGAATTTTCAATACAAATGTGAAGACAGTTCTACTGTATGGGGCGGAGACTTGGAGAACTACGAAAGCCATTATCCAGAAGATACAAGTGTTTATTAACAGTTGTCTACGCAAGATACTTCGGATCCGATGGCTAGACATTATCAGCAACAAGTTACTGTGGGAGAGAACAAACCAGATTCCAGCAGAGGAAGAAATCAGGAAGAAGCGCTGGAAGTGGATTGGGCACACCTTGAGGAAATCACCTAATTGCGTCACAAGATAAGCCCTCACATGGAATCCTGAAGGTCAAATGAGAAGGGGAAGACTAAAGAACACATTACGCCGAGAAATAGAGACAGATGTGAGAACAATGAACAAGAACTGGATAGAACTAGAAAAGAAGGCCCAGGACAGAGTGAGTTGGATAATGCTGGTCGGCAGCCTATGCTTCATATGGGGTAACGGACGTAAGTAATTAAGTTACAAGAAGTTAGTGAGAATTCTGGCTAAATAAAATGAATTCATGTTATTCGGCTCAGTTCTTTATTATTGTTCTCTTCAAGATAAATAAAGGGAACTACATGTAAGAAATTTCTCAGTCAGTCAGCTACAACGTAGGACCAGTCACATATATACATCAGTCCAAGTTGCCATCACCTCGTTAGCACAACAACATGAACACCGGATTCATAGACGTCAGTCAGTCACAACGTAGAACTTCGTACGTACGTATGTACATCTGTTCCAGTTGCCATACCACATTAGCACAGAGATGAAGTTGTCGATTCAAATCCCAGTGGTAGTAGTAAAAGTATAAGCAGTAATGTGAAAGATTAGGATTTAAAGATGTTATTGAAGGAATATAATTCAGTGAAATAAATTTGGAACGAGAAAAAAGATAGAGACATGAAAATTTCAGATCAGAATTTGGCAGAACACAAAGAGTGGATGCACCTACGTCATTGCAAACGATTTTGAGCCATGTCATTCAAGGTCTCTATCCATCGGTTGATATCATCTCGCGCATCACAACCAGGTAGTCTACACCTGCCCCCAAATGCCCTGGTACGGTCGAGAGTAGGGAGAGTCCGCTCTCCCTCTCAAAATGCTCTCACATGGCCACGCGAATATATAGCCTTTGTCAGGGAAGTCCTACTCACTGCCTTCTCGTGGCACCGGTGCTGTTTACGAAAGTGAGAGGACGAAAAGCGAATGTCTGGCGCTTTAACCGGGTTGGTGGACAAGGCGAGTCCACCTAGGGGAGTTGGAAAACCCTGATTCCAAACCAAAGGTGCACATGGGCTCCAGTATCCTGAGGGAACAAATGGCGTACGAATCAATCGTTGATTACCGGCTACCATGGGACTGCATCTCCGCACGATGCTTCACTGCCTTGTGGATCAGATCTTTCGGTCAAAGGCTCCGGGTGTGGGCCCCTAAGAAAACCACCTGCTTCAGTTTGGGCACCTGGGCAGTATCACAGCCCTCAAGCAAATCGAATGAGATTTGTATGGCGCATATGTATCTGGTGCTTTCTTGTACCAATATTTATGTGTTTAAATAATAATAAAGTCTACACCTACCAACATGGCTCAGTTCACTTGTCAGCAACTTCATGGATTTATGCCATGTTTTGGTCTGGCCGCCCCTAGTTTTCTTCCAACCTACTCCTACACCATAAAACATTGCGCGTCGGGGCAGTCGGTGGTTGGGCATACGTAACACGTGTCGCAGCCATCTCAACTGATGAAGTTTCACTACTTCATCAATAGATTTTCCATCCTTACCTAGTACCCGTATCCTAACAACTGCATGGCAACTTGGACCGATGCATATATGTGCCTGGTCCTACGTTGTAGCTGACTGACTGAACAACTGTATTACTTACCCAGTGGTCCCAGGATATACAAGCAATACTTCGAAGACACCTATGATCGAATACTAGTAGCCTACGAATATCCTCTACTCTTATC